>NC_041398.2:182772668-183072668 GCF_900747795.2 Erpetoichthys calabaricus
TTTCTAGACTCAATATATATGGGCTTTTCACTCAGCGCGGGCATGCGCATTCATCTCATATGATTAGATCCAGCTGGACTAATCTACTACACGGCTGCGTTTGAAAAATCGATCTATCCCGGATGAGTGGCATTAACTTATCCAAGATGAGGCACCTGATCTCGGATGATTTAAGTGACGTACGAAAAATACCCCCCAGGTTTTCAAACAAAAAAAGATTACATTAAACAAAGAATAATAACAAAACACAACCCAATCAGACAAAACAAATAAGTTCAACAGTATATTCCAAAGATACACCAGAATGTTACTACAGTATATGATGGTAGGGAAGTGACATACTCCTGATATTTAAGACAAAATAATAATTCATTAAATTTCTTTGAAGTTTACAATCAGAATCAGTAACTCACAAGGATGAAAACTTTTGAATTTTGTACTGATAATGTTATACAGATTGCTTGGTGAAACAGTAGTGTTAGCCTTCAGTGAGATAAAGGGTGAGCCAAAAAGAAATACCACATTTCAAACGTTTATTCTACAAAAACAATAAATTTCATTACGACACAAGAAACAGTATACAAAATAATTTTTTTTCACTGCGTTTTAAAAATGATGTCTTGTTGTGGTCATCACTAATGATACACTCTTCGAGACAATTTCTGAATGCTTTCATGACTAGTTTGGTCATTTCAAGGGGAAAAGTGCCAATTTCTTGGCGAATAGCGTCCTTGAGGGGTTCAGAGGTTTTGAGGTCGGTGTGTGTATACCTTTGACTTGAGATAGCCCCACAAAAAGAAATCAAACAGAGCAAGATCAGGCCACCTGACATTGCCACGAAGGGAGATCAGCCCCGGAAACATCTCCTGCAAAACTTACATGGATCTCTGCGCCGCATGAGCTGTTGCTCCATCCTGTTGAAACCAGGCATCCACCACATCAATTTCTTCCAGTTAGAGCCGCAAAAAGTTCTCTAGCATTTCAATGTAATGTTCTGAAGTGACAGTGACTGTTGCTTCCTCCTCCTCAAAAAAGTAATGGCCTACAATGCCAAATGCCATACTGTAACACACTCACTGTGGCAGGGGTCTCTGATGAAGTTAACGAGGGTTGGCTTCAGCCCAATAGCGAAAGTTTTCCAATTGTATCCGGCTGCTGGTCGCAGACTCGGCCCTCCACGCCTCCTGCCTTCCTCACCACGCCCCCAGCATTTGCGTCCATCTTCTGTCACATCGCTTTCGTTGAAAAACTAGTAACATTGATTTACACTGTAACCCTAAATGACGATATTAATATGACTTCCTCCAATCACGAGGCAAAAATCCGAGTTTCTCTTTATGGTATTACTGTCGTATTAACTTTTAGAAACAAAACAAACACTTTTATAATTTATGAGTCAGGATTCAATATAGTTAAAAGAAAGAGAACATTACATATATTTAGATTAAGGAAACACCATACTAAATATGAATGTGGTTGCTCTAACTGCTGTTATAGTGAATTCTATCATTCAAAATATTTGAAATTATTTTTACGGTACTTGTGTACTAAACTGCATGTCTGACATTATTTCTGGAACCTCGTTCAATAAAGGAAAATTCCCTTAATGACATTAATTTATTATGTTACAAAATATATGATGATCAATAACACAACATAACAATCAACAGGCATGAAAATGAAGGTCTAAACTTTCGAGTTCTCAGTAAAAGAAACTTTTTAAATTGTTTATATTGAACAATTTTTTAAATGATCCAGCTCACTATATAGTTCATGGGTACCTTCATGTCCATTGTCTGTCTTGAATTGTGTTTTCTTAATTTTGTTCTACGCTACTGCTATAATGTTGATAAATTTCAAGTGGAGTTATTAAAGTTTCAAACATTTTCCTGGTTTTTAATTTTAATGCATTATTGTTCTCCCTGGAACACTAACTTATAAGTATGTATTTATCAAAAAAAGTAAAGCAAATCTCTTAAAATGCTTAGTAGATATTATATCGTTTGTTTTTCTAAAGAAATGTAAAAATTTGCATTATTGAAAGTTGCACTTCCATAAACCGTCTTTTTTATTTATTTTGGAACTGAACTAATAGATTTTAAACTTAACTTTAAAACTGTTTTGTTTGGGTAATTACAAATTAATTTGTTAGTGATTTTAAATCCTTTAATCGCCATATACAATTTCTAGTATTAGGAATTTGTCATTTGTCGCATACCCCAACTTACTCTCCTTATGGAGATATACTTTTTTATAAATAAGATTACCGTTATTAGGTCATCTGTCTCACTGCCTGCTTAGGATTCTTCTGTTCCCTTAGTGTGTTCAGCTGTCTTTGACCACTCTGATCCTGCGTGTGTCATCGTCTCTGTTATCTGATTTGGTGCAATGCCTGAATCCTACAAATTTCCCCCTGGAGAGTGTCCCCTCTCGATTAGTTAAGGGTTTTTTTTGATTCTGTCAGACCAAGTATTGTTACCTTAATAAATGCTAGCTTGATTTCTGGTTGTGTTCCTGCTGCCTTGAAACACACTGTGGTGCAGAAACGTATTAAAAAAACAAAATAAGGACCCTCTAATGTGTCAAATTTCAAGCCAATTTCTTAACTACCTTTTTATCTAAAGTTTTAGAAAAAGTTGTCCTAACTCAAACATTTCTGGATGAAAATAGTATTCTGGAAAAATTCCAGTCCAGATACAGATCTTCTTACAGCAGTGAAACATCCTTGTTAAAGGTTTACAATGACCTCCTCCCAACTACTAATGCTGGTGATTCTGCCATTCTTGTACTGCTAGATATTACCTCAGCTTTTGATATTGTGGATCTTACGATTCATATATCCCACCTTGAACAGTATTTAAGCATCCAAGGTAGTTTAAATCTTATCTAAGCAATAGGAGCTTTTCTATTCATTTGGGTGAGTTCTCGTCCTCTGTAGCTCCTCTTACTTATGGGATTCCGCAGGCTTCCATCCTTGGACCAGTTCTCTTTTTGATATGCATGTTACCTTTAGGCTCCGTTGTTAATAAGTATGGCTTCTCTATGCTGATGACACTCAAATATATTTGCCACTAAAATCAAAGCAAGAAAATACACACCCTGTATATGTGCTTGAATGAAATTAAAACCTGGATGGCAATGCATCTTCTTAAACTAAATGATAATAAAACTGCGATCATGGTGTCCAAAAGTTAAGAAAGTTTGAGTGTCTCTGATATTGCTCTTGGACCCCTTGCCATATACGTATCATAAAGCTTCAGTTAGGAGCCCAGGTGTGATCTGTGACAGCTCATTCAAACTCGACAAACAGATACATTGTGAGGTTAAATTAAGCTTTTTCCAGCTGAGTCTTTAAGGTAAAGGCTTTTCTTTCTTTCAGTGATCTTGAAAAGGTCATCCAAGCTTTAATAACATCTCATTTGGACTATTGCAGTTCTTTGTAGGTAGGTGATGGTCAGGCCCTGTTACAACACCTATAACTATTCCACAACTTTGCTGTTTGCTTATTGAATGGCTCTCGTGTGGCCGTATTTCACCAATACTGACCTTGCTTCATTGGCTTCTGGTCTGTTTCAGAATTGATTTTAAAATTCTATTTCTTGTTTTCAAATGTTTGAATGGATCAGCCCCATCTTGCCTCTCGGAACTTCTTCACTTGTATGTGCCAACAAGAGTCCTGTGGTCTACTAGCCAGATGATCTTAGTTGTTCCGAGGTTGATGCTGAAGCAAAGGAGGAATCGGGCGTTTGCAGTGGCTGCTCCTTTTCTCTGGAATGGCTCACCTTATTATATTAGGTCAGTTCCAACACAGGCCATTTTTAAGTCATCGTTAAAGTCTTATTTCTTCTTGCTGCCATTTAACCCTGCAAGAGGTGGACATTGTTTGTATATGTTGGCTCATGTACATTCATGATTATAAATATGAATGTATGGGTATTTTAAGTTAATCTTTTATGTAATGGTTGGTTATGCTTGCAGTTTTGTGCTGTGTACATACAGTATATTTGAACTGCTTCTTTTACCATTTCTTGTACAGCACTTTGGTTCAGTTCTGGTTATTGTTGTAAATGTGCTTTAAAAATAAAAATTGCCTTGCCCTATCTTATAAAATATTATTTTAATACATAACACTAAGAAGTGCAGATCTGAGACAATGGACTGCAAAGATTAAGTTGGTTTGCAACATTTATTACAAAAAAGTTAAAGAGTATATAAAATAAAGAACAAGAATTGTATGTTGTAACTGAACAATGAGGGACATGTATATTTATGTTACATTTTCTCACAAAACACAGTCATTTTCCTTTTTCCTCTCACGTTATCTAAAAACAAATGCATGTCTTCCATATGTGAAAAAAGGATGATGAAGGGTCTAAAGACATATTCCCTGTCGTCTTCTTCTGGAAATTCAGAGAGCAAATCAAATTTCTGAAGGCCCTCCTCAATGTCGTCTTTGTCCATTGACAGTAATGCAGGGAGTGAGATGTGCCCCCTCGAGAACGAAATACAGAGAAACTAAAAAATGGTAATTTGGAAACCTGGACACAACATTAAATACAGACATACACAAAAATATAGTTAAAATATGAAATGGTCATACCATCAGCATGAAAATTCCACAGTCATGGCTATTCATCTGACTTGGAAGGCCAAATATTAAATACTGACATACAGTAAACTGTTGACAATGACTTTTAAACAAAAACAACAATGGAAATGGCCACTTGGGACACACCCTGCGTTACATGTAAATAGTGGAAAATGCAGGATTAGCTCCGCTTTTTAAACTGTATTTAAAAAGTTCTTGTTCAGAAATCTAAACGTCGGAATTATTTGCAAGCATACACTACTGGCATAATTACCTGCATACTTGACAATGTGGCCTTCATGACTCTGAAGACGAGGCAGCAGGATGCTGTAGTCTATTTGCTTTTTACAAAGGGGGCACTTGGACTCTGTTTTGATATTTAATCAATGTAATCAAAGTTGGTTTTATATTCTCTGCCTTTATGGAGAAATGTGACTGTGGAAATCAAGACACAAATAATATGTAATACTAATTTGGCAGAAAGCGCTATCATGCTTTTATAAATAGCTAACTTAACTACAGAAAAATCAATTTAAATAAGATATTTAACAAACGTTAATGATGACGATAAACATAAATACGTTTCATATTATGCATTAACATTGCAGATACATAACATAACATCTCATAAATAAGTTAAAATGTTAATATAGATTAAATAATATGGCAAATATTACAAGGAAATAATACAAGAGGTAAAAAATGAGTAAAATGATATGCTTAAAAATAGGATATGTCATTAATGATGATAAACACAGAACAAGAACATTTGGATTCCCTATATGATGTCATCTTGTTTTTTATTCAGTGGCTGAACATTGGCCATAAAAATGCTGCTCAAAAGAAGTTGGCTGCCATGGAGCTTTGCCCTCACCTGGATACTACCTCTTTAACCATGGTTCTTAGCTCATGTGGAAAAAGAAACACTTATCCTTTAAGCTGCCTTCAGTCATTCACATACACAGGCCATTCAAAAGAATTTCAGCTTTTGAGGGAAGCTGGAAAAAAAAAAAAAAAAAAAAAAAGCGGAGTGCTGTGTTAGGATTTATTACTTTGGCTTATTTTGGAGAGGATGGCTTCTAACCAAAAGTATTATGAACATAATCTCCAAAATATAATGCATCTTTTATCAATGAATTTTCAGACTTAGTATTTACTAATTATGGCAGGTTTCTTACTGCAGGTGATTTCAATTTTCATATGCATAACCAGTGTGACCAAAAAACAAGAGAATTTATCAACTTGCTACACTGTTCTGATCTTAGCCAGTCTACACATAAAGGAGGACGTATGTTAGATTTAGTCATTTTAAAAACACTAAAAATCTACATTAGGCAGGTTACGGCTATTGATATATCTGACCATTTCTGCATTTTATTTTACATTGATATACTGGTCAATAGAACTAAACAGCAACATATTGTTAAAATAATGTTATGTTAATGCATCAGCAGCCTCTAGGTTTGCTAATACTCTGAATAATCAGTCTGAATGTAGTGCTTGCCTTAACTAGCAGCACTAAAATACCTTGGAAGACCCAAAGAGTGCCAGAGAGGTAAGTATAAATACAGGAAAACAGTCCACTATGAAATATTGAAGGTGTATATCTCTCTATTATAATAAACAAATCTTGGGTCGAGACTTCTCGGAAAGACACTTTGACGTCCTGCGAGACAATGCATTGAGACAAAAGGACCGCTGTTGTACAGGCTTTTAAATGATCGACGCGCTGTGTGACAAGCAGAGCATGCAGCTCGGCAGCAGCAGCAGCAAGCCAGAAGCTGATCCAACCGTATCTCCTTAGCGTGCATTCTGCTCTCCCCTTCACAATGCGAGCAGCAGAGATGTGAAGTGGCTGGCGCGTAGTGTGCCTCAGGGTTATGTGTTCGAGTGTTTCGCGAGTAAAGGAAGTGAGACAAAAGGACAGCTTCTGTACAGGCTTTTAAATAATTGATGCGCAGCGTGACATGCAGATCACACAGCATGGCACAAGCAGCAGCAGCAAGCCAGCTAATTGAGCATAGAGGAGGTAAAAAAATGTATTTGTTTCCCATTGTATCACTGTTTAAGAGGGGGTTTCGGGGGAGCGACTGCATCTCCTTAGTGTGCGTTCAGTCCCCCTCTTCATAACGTGAGAGGCAGAGATGTGAAGGGGCTGGCGCGTAGAGCGCCCTGGGTGGGGTGGGGTGGTTTGGGGATAACTCATTCACTACAGCTTTGTTACTGTTAAATGTCAAGAAATAAAAAATAAATGAGATGAAAATAACTTTAAATTGTATATCTAGTTAACCAAACCCGGGGCTGGGCAAGTGAAGAGAGCAGGGGGCAGAGCCCCCTAGTAACTGAATATAACAAAGCAGTCTGTCTTGAGAGACAGTTCTTTTTTTCTAAAATTATAAATTAAAATGCTGAAAATCCAAGAGTTTTATTTTCAACTGACTGACTATTGATGTTCTTCTTGTTTTTTTTATTTTTTTAATTTTTTTATTTTATTGATTTTATTAAAATCACACAACATTCCATGCAAATAAATCAATTTTTACAAACAGAAGATGTTCTTCTAAACCCAGTTTGGAATGCCTCCATAAAACTTCTGGTGAAATTTGCAATGCTTTTGCAGCATTTCTTTTAAACACAAATACACAATATTAGATGTATCATAATACATCCCTCCAAAGTAATTCCTTAGCACGCTCTTTTTTTGATGAACTCTTGGTTTTGCCAGAAAGTGTTGCTATGTTATTAGCATAATAAATACATTGGTTGATGTCATCAATGTAACAGCATAAAAGATCACCTTGGAAATTTGAAGTAGTTTGCGATTTGGATAACAACCTTCAAACTTCACATGTTCTTTTTGCTTTTCTTGTTCTTTCCGGTTATAGACAAATTAAGTGTGAACTTCAAATGTGTGTTAGGATTATGTTGTGTTATTTGGCAAAAGATTGGTTAGTCTTGTCAGAAACAAACCCAGTTAGATTTTTTTAGACACGTTTATTCTTTTAGTCCCCATTCATTCCATCTGCTCTGCAGAACATAACAACATTCTATCCAGAAGCCAAGACAACTGGAAAGCGCAAGGCACTTGTGAAGTTATGTAATGTGACATTCCTAACCATAAATCGAGGCATGCTTCAGAAGAATTTGCAAAAGACTGTGATGTTGCAATGGCATGATATTGGAGGATCTGGTAGGATTAAATATTTCAACATTTACACTTTAAGAAAGCTGTTTTCAATCATTGAACTGTTTCGTTACTTTATTAAACCATTTGTTGTATATAAGCCTGGATATTCAAAATATTTCATCCTCTGGACTTGCTACCTCCAGACTGTATTGAATATAAACAATGGTTGTGTATTTGTATATATGATAGTGTTTATTTGTTTTTATAGTTGAAGAATGGCAATGGATAATGATAACTTGTCAGCCAGTGGTAATCATACTATTTTTGTTGTTTCTTTACTTTATTTGGGTTGTCTCAGGTACAGGGTTGTTTAAGCAGTAGAATTTACTGTTGGCCTTTTTCACCCTTTCCGAAGTGCTGCACATTTATTGCTTTTACTGCCTGATGGAAAGTAATGTTTAATCATGACAAACCTGTGTTCTCTTAAGGAATTCATTACATGTTTTTTCCTTGTTGAGTCATGCCACTTGTGTTTTTGTAGATAACAAATGATAGCAGCTGTGTGTTTAACAGGCTAAGTTTTGAATCCTGAGTACTTGCTCAGATGTTTAGAAGAGTTTGGCAGTTATAAGTAATAACCATGGAAACAAACATTAGAAATAATGAAAACAATATAATATACAGAATCATACAGGTCTATGATGACAAATACACAACACGTCCCGACTCTAGTTGCTAGGGTAACAGTGTTAGCCTGACTGCAGGGGGCCTGAATGTTAATTGTGTTGTTCTTATTATCCTCAAATGATTTTATGATTTGTGTGGGGACGGCCTTTGGTCTAAAATCATTCTGAATTCTTGAACAAGGTGTATTGAAATTTAACATAGTACAATTAGATTTCTAAGAGCACAGCGATTTTGACAAGTGTTAATGACCATATAAACATAAATTAAAAAAAAATATTAGTCCCAGAGGTGTTCAATGCTTTTTATACAAATGACATCATCTCAATATATATTATAAGGATTTATGTGCTTTGAATTTTTCCTAACTTGTTTATTGATAAAAGAATACCTTCTGCACACTATTGCCCACAATGGGATTACTGCTATATTTCCTTCATTATATACACTATATACATTAAAGATTAATTTGTGCTTTGAACCCTTTATGCACTCTCTCATTTTTTTTATCTTCTCAATAAAGTAAAGTTTTTTTTCTTTGTAGTGAGTCTGCATGAATTTATTATTTGCCGTGTTTGTACAAGGTGACTGAAGTACACATTTAAGTGAAAGTGAAAAAACTCAATGGAAAAAATACTTTGGTAAAATCTGAAGTACCATTCAGTAAACTTTTATAAAGTACAAAAGTACACATTTACTTAAAGTATAAAAGTAGAAGTAGCTCTTTAACTGAGCATTTCTAAAGCATATCTAAAACTGCCTTCCTTGTTATGCATTACTGTGAACACCAACTAACCAACTCTGTATATAAAAGAAAATAAAGACAAATAAATTGAAATGATTGTAACAACAGCAGAACACATCTGGTTATCCTTTTGTGCACAAACGTTGCTCATGCTAGCTTCTAGTGTTTGATAAGTTTTCAAAAACAGAATCACAAGAGTTGCAAACCCCTCTTTGAAATGCGGTGCACAATTCCCTATTTCATCTGAGCAAAGCTAGTTCTTGAAATTCTTTACATGAAGGCATACTTTTTTAGGGCTAAAGATCAGTGCTCCACTGCTAAAAAGTCTCTTTCATGCTGCTGAGGTAGACAAAGGGGAGTTGAGCTTCACTGACATTTTGCACACTGCATGAAAAAAGTTCAGGACATCTGTGGTACCAGGTGTATATGCTTCTAGCTGTCAGCTACTCTCCTGTATTTTGGTTTGCTTAATAGTGGAGCAAAAAATTACCTGGATACACTGTAGTTGATTCTTCTGATGACATTGGGTGTAATCAAGCCCCAAGTAATACAAGATAAATTAAGAATTCCTTTTTTGTAGAACCTATAAAATACTCTACTTAAACCAAAAGCTGAACTCTTCTAACTAACATCCAAAATGTTATAACATTAGGTATAACATTGCATTCTGTGGCAGAGGTGTGGTAGCCTAATTTTAAGATATCCTCCTGTGCGAGGAGGTAGCCTAGTGTAAAGATACTTGTATATGAACCAGAATATCCCAGCAGCTGGTAACTTGCTTCTCGTACTACCACCTCAACACCTGTGAGATCTTTGTGTGCTCATTTAAATTTCAGTGTGTATTGTTTAACTGAAAAACCTAAACGGCAAGCAGAAAAGCACTTGTGAAGTTTGTGTATGCCTTCATCACTTGTCCAGCATGTACTGAACTTGGGGAGAAGGGTTGATGAGGGATAAAGTGTGGGTCAGAAAGCATCTGTCGAAAACACTTATCAAGTCTTCTATGTCGATCATCCACCAAAGGTATGCAGAATTTGCAGGAGAAACAAATGTGGTCAGGCTTAGTTTTGAGAAGGGTAATAGTAAGTACGAGGTTTTCTGATTGCAGAACATTGATGGCCTTGGCAATTGGGCTTATTACCTTCACATACTCAGCAAGAAATGCCAGTTAAGCAGGAGTGAACCTGTCACACAAAGTAAAGATTAACATATTTCTAAAAAGTAACTTGGTATGATTTTTAATTGGGTTTTATCTACACATCATGTAGGTTTTGTGAGAAGTATATGATTAAATGAGATTGTAAATAACATATATTAGAACACTTAGTGTGTTGCACTTGGATCTGATAGTGCCTTCTCCTAGTTTCCTCATAATCCTAATGATACTTTCCACTACCATGAAGAAAGAATTCCATCTTGTCTATAGAGTCTGGTTGAAGGAGCTAAAGTTTGCATTGTGCCTTGATGATCACTACAGCTTTGGTTGACTTAGCATTTTTCTTCCAAAGAGCTCAGCACTTTAAAAATGATGTGAGAGAGATCATCTTGTAGACTGCATCTGTATCTGTAGATCAGACATCCACTGTAGCCATCAAGTTGAGAAGGTGGCAGGAACAGTAATGGTGCATTGGCAGTTGACATTCCAAGCCATCATCCTCCTCCATCATGGCTCCAGCTTCAAAAATTCCTATATCCACACCTGCCTCCCCTTTTTCTTCTTCACTGTTCTCTCCTGCTTTCTCATCCACATGTGCTATTAGATCTCGGGTGTGTCTGCATTATTACTATTGTCATCAAGGCTACCATACATCCTGAATGCTTTTATAAAATTGGAGCCCATTATCGGTGGTTGTTTGAATAATCTTCTCTTATATGTCATACCTTGTATATATGTCATTCAGGACACCAACAAGGACAGCAAAGGTGTGGGATCCCTGTTTTTAGACTGTTCTTTATTTCCTGGGCTGCCTTATCGACTTTGTATTTTCACTGGGTCATGTAAGAGCACAGTGGCATCTGGCTGAAGATGATGCAGCAGTCTGGTAAAACCTGCCTTCTCAAAAATGCTAAATGGGTGCAAGCCTTGAATAAAACGTTAAGGAAAGAGGATGGATGGGCATCCTGGCCAGGTCGAGGGAGTCTGCCTTCTGGGACCATGTGTTTCCAACATTACAAATAATTAATAAGGAAGATCCTAATCAGAGGGAAAACCAAGGTTCAAAACTGAAATCAAAAACAGAGAAACATCAAAGCCAAATCATAAACCAAAAATCTTTGACAAGGGACAGAGTTTTAATTCAGAATACCAGTAATCAAAGTTCAAATTTAGGTAGCATTTTAAGTTTGGTCCAGTCTCAGATACTCATGAATATTTTAGGATGATCTTTATATTGGTGTGTTGATGATGTCAACAGCTGCACAGCCCGAGTGCTCCATGGGAAATTCAAATGGAAACAGAAAACAAAAGGCATCAGAAAAGATGGTTAAAAATATATAATTTCTAAATCAATGCTCTAAACAAAATTCTGATTTCAAAATTTGATTCTTTGGGTGTTAAAACCCCTAAAATTAAGCCAAGATAAATATTTCAGCTTCAGAGAAACCCAAGAAAAAATAAAAAGAAGTCCCATATGTAGGAGACAGTTATAACACTGAGTGGCAGCATCCCTCTGGCATGGCACCCATTTGGACACACACAGGGCTGCATGGGAATTGTAACTCTGATGTACTTGGGTTCCACTAGAGGGGGCTGCTCCCCGGTTCCTTAAAGGTCTAGCCTGCTTCTGGGATGCATTATTGTAACACTGGAAGTAGTCCAGGGTCCAGCTTTATAGGAGTTCCAGGGGAATTAGGGTCAAGAGCTTAGGTGAATGAAGTTTACCTGGAGAGCAGAGTTGAGAAAAAGAGAGCAGTTGTATTGCAGACTGTAATTTGTAGAAGGTGCAGTGTTTGTGAAATGTACTCATTTCATCTCAGGACTGTTGTGGTCAGTGCAATGTGTTGGGCTTTGTGTGTAAATATATATATATATATATATATATATACAGTATAATATATATACTAGCTGTCCCCCATGGCTCCGCCTATGTAGTAGTGAAATTGGACAGTGAGGACGGCCCTGCCCAGCTCCCTACTCCTGATGTCATGCTTCCCCCTCCCCTCTGCCCACAGCCTCTGTCTCAGATTAGTGTGAATATATCGCTCCTGCAAGCAAACTATGATTTTTCACATGATGAGAGAAGTTACAAAATCAACTGGAATGCTCAAGCAAATTATCAAAAAAAAAAACGATCTAGATCCGTTAAGTAGTTCTCTTATCCGCCAGCTAAGCTGAGGTAAGGTATGCCCCGAGGCTAGCGGGTGAGTGAGGATGGCTCTGCCCCCCTCCCCTTGCAGCTGTGTGTCTCTCAGATTTGCGCAAATAAATCAGTACCGCAAACGAACTATGATACATAGTGCAATGAGAGAAGTCGCAAAATCAACTGAAATGTTCAATCAAATTATAGAAAAAAACCCGATCTAAATCCGTTAAGTAGTTCTCTCGTGAAAAGCGGACAGAAATACAGACAGACAGAAGTTGGATTATACATGTAATAAATATATATATATATATATATATATATATATATATATATATATACACAGTATATATATATATATATATATATACAGTATATATATATATATATATATATATATATAGACAGATAGTATATACAGTAGATATAAAACAGTACATGTTAAAGTAATTGATATTATGAAATTAAAACACTTGGAGATGCATTTAATGAATGAAATATGCATTTGAATACATTATTATTAGTGGTAGTAGTAGTATATACCTGCTTAGAGGAGTCACAGTTGCTTTATCATTTTTGGTGTCATCACTGTTTTATGAGATTTAAGTGCTGCTTCTATTAAAACAAACTTGTATTTAGTCAGAAGTTTTAGAAATGCTGTTTAGGTGGTTTATTGGGTATTCTAGTCACTGTCTTTCAAAAGGAATTCTAACTTGGCAGTTTGTAGTTTTTCTCTGTTGGCCTTGTTAATAGAAAAAAACTGTATTTGACTTAGACTTGTTTGACTATGAGACAACTAGAAGAAAACTCTCTTTACTGCATCTCTGAAACCCAAAATCTAAAAGAAAAGGCCTACAGGGAGAAAACTATTTGTTTATGGACCATCTCTCAAAAAAGAATAGACATTAGGTATCCAGACAAAAGGAGTGTATTTTTCTTTTGCAAGAACACATGCTGTAAAATATAATGTGGGGGACTTAATTTGCCTTTCAGCACTTAAAGTGTAGTTCATAAATAAAAGTAATTTCATTCTGACATTTTTATTACCATGTGGGAAACAAGACTCTTTGAAAACGTTTAATGAAAATACAGTGAAATGAAAGTGGTTCTAGGTTTAAGATGGAAAATATAAAAATGCACAATAAAACATAACCTTACTCATAAGTCAAGATAAGTGAACATTTGACAGATTAATTTTGCAATTAAAATCTACAAAATCCGTCCGTATTAAAAAACGTAATTTCACATAGAAATTGACCTTATCATAACTTAACTAATAACGAATTAAACAAGAATAAAATATAAAATGCAAAAAATACAATGTGAGTTTTCTGGTGTGATTTAAAGCAAATGTTCCCTGCATAATGTAATTTATGTCTCCTTCAGTGAAAGGGACATATTTAATAATTGTATGTGTGAATGTAATATGATAAACTTGCATCCTTTTCAGAGTTAGTCACAGCCTAACAGACAGCAGGGCTGCCAAGACAGACAGCAGGGCCCCGTACTCTAAACTGAAATAAGCAGGTTTCATTTTCAGATGGATAGATACATTACAGTAGATTGTAGAAACTCAAAACATTTTTTATCAACAACTCACCTCAAACACAAAAAAATAAGAGAGCAGTCACATTACGGCATTATAAAGACAAAGGTATAAAAGAGCCCCAGTAGGTTTTCTTGACACACTTCTACTAAATAATTTGCTGGCTGAAAGTCCTTAGTGCTAGTGTGTCAGAGAGAGGGCATGCAGCATTGTTCATAATGGCACTTAGTTTTGCCTTCATTCTCTCCTCCGCTACTAATCTCCAACAGGTTAAGAGTGCATCCAATAAATAAGCCTGCCTTTGTAATCAAGTTTGTTGATTCAATGGGCAGTGGGATTGATCGTGTCACATGTGTGCATTTGGGAGACATCTTAAGGGCTCATTTGATGGTAATTACCTGCCAAACCAGCCGTTGGCGCAGTGTTCTTATACCTTCTCTTTTTCGCCCTCTGTAAACTGGAAGATTGACAGCCCTACCATCTCTGATGTCACTTCTGGTACCTGACCTCATGGATCCACCCCTTTCTGCCAGAAGCATATAAGACCAGAAGTTTGGCTGTCTTAGCTTTGAACACGTGCCTGAAAAGATTTTATTTTGTTGCTTTTTTTTTTTTTTTTTTTTTTTTTTTTTTTTGAAAACTCTTGTTTTCAACAGTATATGGGCACAGCTTGCCCAACCCTTTTTACTTGACCTTTCTCTTTCTTATAATACACAAGCATGCTTACAATGTAACCAGAATTACAAGCTAATTCAAGCACATTTTTTGGCTCATATTGTTCTTCTTTCAGTAGTGAAGTATGCCAATAGTTTCAGCAAAAGAAATGTATTTGTGAATCTTATGTTTTTTATCTTGTGGACTATAGGAAAAAAGTAAACTAAAAAATGACTACACATTTGGCTTATTTCCACACCTGTTTCCATGTCAACTAAATATTGGACATAATCTTGAAGTCAGCCTAAAAGCTTTTGATCTCTTGAATATAAATTATGCATGATATGCAACACAGTGTCAGTGTTTATGGTTGTGTCTTCCTCTCCAAAAAGTGTGAGAACACATTTTACAGATGTATTGGGCAGATTTCAAAATCCTCCTTTTAACATATAAAGCATTAAATGGCCAAGGTCATTGTCTGAACTTATCATGACTTACAAACCTGAGCGCACATTAAGATCTCAAGATGCCGGTCGACTTATGATTCCAAGAATTAATAAAATAACAATTTGAGGTCCAGCTTTTAGTTACAGGGCCCCTAAACTGCCTGCTACTATAAGAGATGCCCCTTCGGTCTCAGCTATTATTGTAAATCCCGGCTGAGACTCACTACTTCAGTTTAGCATATCCTGACTAGAGCTGCTGCTTAACTGTACATACTGCATCTCTGTTGTTAGTCATTAGCACTAAAACATACAGTAAGTAACATGATAGTTAGAATTGGATACTAACCCTCACCTATTCTGTTTCACTTCTCAGTTCTCAAATGTGGCACAAGGTGCCACAGCCCACCTGCCAAGTTGTTTTGCCTGCCTAAGGTAAAGTCATCCCTGACGGAGGATCGCAGGAATCGTGGGTTAGAGGGGTCCTTTCATCTGATTGGCTGGCCCAGCACTGTTTCAGCTGTGGAATGGCCAAATGGGGGAGGCAGCTTGATGGATGAGGTCTCCAGGACTCTAAACAAATCCGAATCATATTATGTGATATCATCTACTGTTAAATTCTACTCCATACTTCTAAAATTTTTATTTTTATACTGTATTGAGGATTTGTTCTGTTCTGTGTATTGTATTGTATTGCCCCCCTTCTTTTTGACACCCACTGCACGCCCAACCTACCTGGAAAGGGGCCTCTTTTTGAACTGACTTTCCCAAGGTTTCGTCCATTTTTTCCCTACAAGGGTTATTTTTGGGAGTTTTTTCTTGTCTTCTTAGAGAGTCAAGGCTGGGGGGCTGTCAAGAGGCAGGGCCTGTTAAAGCCCATTGAGGCACTTCTTGTGTGATTTTGGGCTATACAAAAAATAAATTGTATTGTATTGTTTTTAGACGACACTCTGTTTAATTCCCAAATTAGCTACAGCAGAAGAAATTGGAGTGTATGTGCTGCATGCTCATAATGCATGGTATGTGCTGCAAGGCAATGTCAAAATGCCAAAGTAGCATTTAAATATATACATGTGGAAATTTTGCTAAAGACGAAGGTAAAACTATTTGGTAAATGAATGCTATACATTAACTAGTATTAGACACATTATTATAGTCATTATTATTATTATTATTAATATGAAAACTATGAAAAAAGATTAAAAGAGCTGAACCTTGTCAGTTAAGCAAAAGGAAATTAAGAGGAGACTTGACTGAAGTGTTTAAAATTATGAAAGAAATTAGTACAGTGGACTGTTACTTAAAAGAATTCAACAAGAACACACAGTTGGAAACTTGTTCAGGGTAAATTTTGCACCAGTAATAGATAGATTTTCTACACACACAGAACCATAGACACATGGAATAAGTTATCAAGTTGTGTGGTAGACAAAAGAATTTTAGGGACCTTCAAAACTAGGCTTGACGTTATTTTATAGGAATTAAATGGATAAATAGGACTGGTGAGCTTTGTTGGGCTGAATATCCTGTTCTTGTCTAAATTTTTCTAATGTTCTAAAATGAAGAAGTGGACGCTGATGATCACAATAAAAGACTGCACTGATTTTAATCAAACACAGCATTGTTTTGTCACTATGAATGCAGTTGTCCGTGTATCTCATTATTTCACTGGCACCTAGTCATGAACAACAAGATGTCCAGAGTCTAATACATGCTGGGCCAAAGGCATAGGCATCACAGACTGTATTCAGCCTCCTTTAGCTGTTTTTAATATTTTCATTTGTTTTTGTAACTCTTCTATTATTTCTGTTGTTCAGATATGATTTATCCTTCTCTGTTTGGGATAGATTATGATCTGCCATTTTTCTGACTTGGCCTCGTGTTTTCTTTTTTTCCAGCTGCCAGGATTAAAACTCTGCAATTTTATTATCACTAACAGCATTCACTTCTCATCTACATGTGTTTTGAAGCTCAATCAATAGCGGAAGAGAAAAGAAGAGAAAGTGAAGATCTGGCATGGATGGTTTTCTTAGCCCAGAATGGAGATAACAGCAACTACATTAAAAGCAACTAATGAAGACCAAAGTTTTGGTGAGTCAGTCCTACACACTGAATGTTCTTTCCTTAATGTATTATTGAGGAGAACCTTGTTTTAATTGTGCAAAAATAAACAATATAAAGCACACTAACTCAAGCACCAAAGTTTTGAAACTGTGTAAAAATTACTTTTTATTATTTTGTATCTAATTGTTCATTTTGGACGACTATTTTCAAAGATATATTTTGTTATTTTTTTGTTGCTGCCATTTTGGGCATTTTTTTCTTTAGAGTGGCCATATAGTTGTTAGCAACAAAGCACCAGCAGGAAGCTGCGTTATACAGTATTTTGTCATCATCTGAATGCTGTTTAAGATGGATGTACTCTTATCCTGGCATCCAAGATTGTAGATTCAGTGGAAAGCCTTTTTGTGCTTATAGCTAGCATTTAAATCATTCTAGTTGGTCAGGATTATTTGTGTTTAGGGACTAAGATTTGGGTCTGTATACTGGGCTGTGGCGTTTTGGATCTTTTGGAGTTGTTTGGCTTCAGTCTCTCTAGTTTGTGTTTTACAGCAACGTATTTCTCATCATCTGCTCCGTTCTTAATTCTATCTGTGGCATGCCTTTGTCATCATTGGTAGCACATGTCTGTGCTGGTGTTGTGGCTTCTGTTTTATCTACCATGTAACTAAAGAATTTCATGCAGTGGTTAGTGCTGTAGTGTCACTTTTTCTGGCTCCAAATCCTGTGACTGCTTGTTGACTGATCGGAGTTTGCATGTTCGCCTAGTACATACAAACATTTTCTTTCAGTTCCTGTACTTTTGCTCTGACATCCCCAAGACATGAAGGCTAGTTTAAGTGGTTTTGGCCTTATTTGAATGCGTGTGTACATTCAGTGGTGTGGTGTTATGGGTCCACAGCTCTCCAGCAAAGGCCAGTTTGGTTTTAAATAAATAATCGCCGCGCTCGCGGTTTAGCGAGGGGGTGTGGTAGCTGTAGCGAGCTGCAGGGCGATCTGCGGTGTGGGCGTTTCTTGCCTAAGTGCACAGGTGAGAGACTGCCCACATCCGTGATTGTTCCTGTGGCTAATGGGCTGCAGCTGCTATGTCCTCTCCGCATATATAGAGAAGCGCGAGCCGGTTAAGGGGGGGAAGAACAAAAAGAAGAAAGAGGGAGGAGAACGGGAGGTAGCAGGAAGCAGGTGGAGAAAGCCGGTGTGAGGAAGGAGAGCGAGTGAGCGAGCGAGAGCAGGCTCGCATTAGAGAAAACAGGCAGCTGGGAAGAGAGCCCACGAGGGGAGTGTATGGCCGACACTCATTGGGGCTGAGAAAGCGGTCGCTCCAGCTGAGCGACTAAGTAGCTGGAGTGACCAGTAGAGGTATCGACTTGGCCGTTGCTAGGAGCGGGAATCGAGGAGGCTTTGGGCTGGTGTAGCCCCAGCGTGAGCGCCTTGGCTGCTGGGAAATATCCCAAGTCTCGGTCCGGTTGGGAGCCCGACGAAGCCAAGGATCGGAGGGCTACCGGACCTGAATGAAGGGCAGCTGTTCCTGCAGGTAGGCGACTCTCCTGTCGAGCAGCCCAAATGGGAGTAGCAGGGGAGCCGCCATGGAAGACACCGGGCTTTATAACCTTAAAGGATTGCTTCTTGGTGGTTTTTTAATCTCGTTATTTTTAGAAGAGTTTTTCTATTTATTGATTTGAACTTCCACATATTTTATGGATTATTTATTTATTTAATGAAGACATTTTGAACTGCACTGTTGCACTTTGGATTTGTTGTTTAAATAAAAGCACTTTTGCACAATTATACATCATCCCCTTGCTCAAGTGTTATTGCCTCACTGTCTAGCTCATCGGTGACATTACCGACGGTGTTGGGTTCAAGAGCTCCCTAACAGAAGATGGGAGCATGTTGCAGAACCCGCATCGTCACAAATGGGTTCTGCAATGAAATAATGTCCTGTCCAGGGAGGATTTGCTGCTTTGTGCCACATTATTTCTAGGATTGGGCCTAGTCCTTTGCAACCCCGAAACTGAGTTTGCAGGTTTAAGAATATTGTGTTATGTTTTGTTTACAGGATCATGGCCCTCTGATCTATATTTCTGAACGAGTCATATTTTCCGTATTTTCCCTGGATATCTATTTAGTCAAATAATTGGGTTAATGTATAGCACATCTTTTTTGTTTCTCGTTATTTAAATATTGCAGATCGCAGTCTTGATGAATTTGCCAGTATCACACACTTGCACATGGGAGGCAGCTAAAGGGCTTGGGTAAGGACAATTCCGAACCAGACCAGGATGTGGCAGAGTGCACTGACTCATTTTTTCCCTTTTCTGGAGACCATTCACGGGAAATCTCACCTGGCCCTCTTGATGTCACTTCTGGGTCCGAGCCTATGGAGGAAGACCATGCCGGCTCCGGCCCCTGTGATGTCACGTCCAGGCTCAAGCCTATGGCTGAAGACCCTTGTGAGCCCGACTCCTTTGACCTCACTTCCTGTCTTCCTCTTTAAAAGCCTCCACCTTTCCCCTAATCCCTCAGTACTGTTTTGGACTCGATTTTGTGCACATCAGTGCTGTATTCATTTTTCGACTCTGCAGCCAGGATACCAATTATACGGGTGGCTGCCCCAAACCTTGCTATGGCTCTGTGTGGAGTTTGTGACACCAGTAAAACATCTAATCTTCAAGTTCAAATTTATTGTCAAGTGTACATGGTATGATGAACATTTTACAAACATATCAGGAAAGTGACAGCAATACAGTTTTAATAAAAAAATACATACGCCAAAAATAAAATCGCAATCATAGAATACAACATTTATAAACAATACATTCCAGGCAAAAAGTACAAAGAAATAAAGGTATAAGTCAAAATAAAAACTTTTGACGCTTCCCTCTGTTTCCTCCATTCTATCCTTCTTCTTGAGCCTGTCTTCTTCCTTCTGCCAGCAGAAGTCTTTTACAAGATCACTGGCCTCTTTTAAGTTTGATTCCTGGAGTATTTCTGGGGGCACTTTTGGTCTTCTCTGAAGCACTTCCATTAATGCAAACCCCCAGGGGTCATCATGGTCCATGCAACCCTGAAGGGGCTTTACTACCATCCTCCTGCTGCTCCCATTTAGAGGAGTGTAGAATGAATAAACGTTAATTGTGCTTTCACCCCCTGTCCTTCATTTATACTCGCACTAATGAAGTAAAAAGTTAAGGAACTATCTTGATTTTGTCCTCGTCCGGCATCATTGACCACAATCACTTATGTATATGTTAACCCAACACAATTTTAATGACCATTTCTTTTTACAAATAGCTATAAAGAACAGGGTGACAATAGCAATGATATAGTCAATAACAATCATCTCTGCCTAAATAGACTTAAAAAGAAACTAATAATTTACAAGTATTAATATCCCATTTTACTGGATTGAACACTACAATAACTATGAAAAAAGCACTCAAGATTTGAATACAGTTTTCCCATATATTATATCTGAACTCTCACCTTGCCCATTTCTAAAATTTTCTTTATAATCGTATACAAAGCAACTAGGATGTCATACTTTAGCTTGTCAAAAATAAAATTTTACTAAACCCAAATGTAAATAAACATCTCAAAGACAGATGAACTAGTCATTTTAAGTTGCGTTGTGCATTCATGACTCGAGAGGTAGACTGATGATGTCCTTCACAGAGTAGGCCACTGCCCTATAACCCAGTACAGAAAGGGAAGAACTTTGCTTTCCATTGATCAAGTAATGGTAGAATCGAGCACCGAAAATGAATGGATTTAAACTCAAACTGAAGTAAACATCAAATTAGAAAATAAAAAAGTGTAAAAGAATTTTCTTTTAAGATGATTTTTCTTTCTCTTGTCAATAATACAACAGTTCAGACAAAAAATATTTTACACATTGATTTTATTACTTTGAACAGTGAATAACTTTATAGAACCTTTTGCATCAACAAACACTTTTGCCTTGTATGTGTTACTGTGTTTTGGGATATTACTGTAAATAATAATGCAGGTCTATAAGAAGTTACTATTTACTTTCTTTTTCCGAGACAATCTAAAATAATCAGACAGTCTTCCGTTAACAACAGTACTTCTGAGGAGTAAATTTAATTTTTTTTCACCATTAAAGTATAGCCAGATAAAAGTTGCCATCTGCCACTTAATTGTTTAGTTATTTTCCAGCTGTTGACTCCTGCATTATGTTCAGTTAAATTCATGTCCAAATGACTTCCAGATGTCCATTAAGCATGAAACGAAGCTAGTTTTATTGCTATACCCCACATCCTGTAGCCTGTCTTAAATGTGGCTTGAATTAGATATCATGCACAGTAACAGATAACATTGGAAATGTTTTGCAAATCCCCACATTTTGAGTTTGTTTGAATGCAACAATATTGTTTACTTCTTTTTCCAAAAAAGCTATAATGTTTTCGATACCACACACTGTAAAGAATGACTTAAAATAGATTATTATACACCAATTCTGCATGGTAGAAGTGCACTATACAGCAAGAGAAGTATCATTTACTACGACAACAGGAATATGCTCATATCATGAACCAGCATATACTGTAAGTACATATAGCATTACACCGAGTATTACCGTAGCTTTGTAATATGCTATAGAGGATGATACGCTATAAAGGGCATACCCTGTATGTGATGCAGGTAGAGATTACACTCATTTGTCATTTGTAAGATAATTGTAAAAATAACAACTGAAATACAATATAGATTCCTGTGTGAATTTATTCTTCTTTTTCTGTTTTACCTGTGCTATCAATTGTCAAGGTTTGTTGCGAACCTTCATTTAATATGCTTCTTGTCTTTGACTCTATCCATCGTGTATTACTAGTTCACACTGGTGCTGCTGCTAAGCAACACCCGTTATACGTACTGTAATTTTGTAAAAGGAGGGTTGAGGAAATACAACAAGTACTTTTACCCAACCTAATTTACCATTATTTTCATATTTATTATGGCCAGGAAGAGCTGGGGAGCCCACAATAAATGTTGGGGACCCAGCCTGGCAATCCCATTTAATGAAAGAAAAACAAAAATGCTGTCATGAAAACAAACAGAACCAAAATTTGGCCAAGCCAGCCTCTCAATATTATCTTGGTTAGCTTCAGACAACTCAGAAGCTCCGCTTTGGTGTCTGGGTCCAAAATGACATGCCCTTCTCTCTGGAGTCGCCTCATTTTATTTGGTTGATAGAGGGCCCTCTCCAGGTTCTGTAAGTGGGGTCAGTTTTCGCTGGAGTTCTTCTCGGTACTGAAGTTGAAAAAGAAAACACAGTTAGCAGCAGTGCCTCCTCTCAGTTCATAGTGGCATTGCTTGCTTTACTTAATCCCTGAAGGTGATCCCTAGGTGCATATGCGTGACAAAAGTATATAGGCATCTTTTTCCCAGGTGACTCACAAGATTATCTTTTACAATTAGAGCACTGGCATGTTAGAATCACACAGTAAGGCAGAGGTATGGTTTAGGTTAGTGGCCTTCTTGTTTAAACTCTAGTGTTGAAGCCACTGTACCACAATGCCTTCTCCTGATCTTGCCTTTGCCTTACAGACACTGAAGTGTTTACCATTTTAATAGCTAAAGCGACAGGAACCATCTGCAGTTTTATGGGTTGGTATTTTTATTTTTGGTGTAGACACAATAAGAGGTATATTTACTTTTAAAAATAGTGCATTAGCTAACCAATCACTCATCTAGTTGTGGGCCATTGCATAATGACATTTACATTTATTTATTTGGCTGATGCTTTTATCCAAAGCGACTTACAACATTTGAGATGCAGTTGGTTACATTTCTGTTTTCTTTCCATTTTTTTTTAGATAGATAGATAGATAGATAGATAGATAGATAGATAGATAGATAGATAGATAGATAGATAGATAGATAGATAGATAGATAGATAGATCTTTATTGTCATTGTCACTTTTACAAAGGAACAACAAAATTGAAGGTGCAATCGACTCAGTGTGAGGAATAAGAGTTAAAATAACAAAAAGACAAAAAGACTGAATATAATAACAAACCGAATAGTAATAAATATACAAATTGCACTTGTTGACTTACGGTCTATATTACACATTGGAAGAATAATATGGAGCAGTTTTATTTTGAGTTCAGGGCCATGATTGCTTTCGGATAAAAGCTGTTTTTAAGGCAGTTTGTCCTAGTTTTCATAGCTCTGTATCTCTTGCCCGATGGCAAAAGCTGGAAGAGACAATGACCGGGATGTGATGAGTCCTGTAAAATGTCTATTGCTTTTTTGTGGCTTCGGGAGGTGTAGATTTGTTCCAGAGTGGGGAGGGTACAACCAATTGTTCTCTCCACTATCCTGACGACCCTGTGGAGCGCTTTCTTTTCTGAGGAAGTGCAGCTGCCGTACCACACACACAGTCCGTACGTGAGCACACTCTCAATGGAACAATGATAAAAAGCAAGGAGCAGATTTTTTGGGAGGTGGTTCTTTCTGAGAATTCTCAGAAAATACAGTCTCTGCTGCGCCTTCTTTAGCAGCTCCTTGGTGTTGGCACTCCAGGTCAGGTCATCCTCCAGCTCCATACCCAGAAACCTGAACACCGGGACCCTCTCCACACAGGCCCCGCCAATGATGAGTGGCTGGATGTCAGTTTTGTTTTTCCTAAAGTCAATAACAAGCTCCTTTGTTTTTTTGTTGTTGAGGAGCAGGTTATTGACTGTACACCACTCTGACCGTCGCGCCACCTCGTCCCTGTATGCTAGCTCACCCTCCTTGCCCGAGATGAGTCCGACCACCGTTGTGTCATCCGCATTTGGAGCACAGGTGGGTCAAGTGACTTGCCCAGCTACAGTACTTTGAGAACGTGTGGATTTTATTATGATGGGGTGCAAAAACAGCACATCTTTCAATTCACAAAACCTAGAGCTATTTGAAACATCTCTGTCTAGACCATGTTTTTGTTTGTCAATTTCCAACCTTTTTCGGTGCTTGAAATTTGAAGGTGGAGAATGACATTCGGATGACCCTACTGTATAGTAAAAGGGCCAAAAAAAGAGCAATGCTTCTTAATAATGAGTAATTTTTTGAAAATTGTATTTCCATATGGCTAGGTATAAATCTGTTGGCTGTTCATTTCTCAAAATTTCTGGGGAGGCTGTCATTTATGCTACCTGAAGAACAAGAAAAGCAAAGTTTGTTCATACCCGATAAGGGCTCAATGTGACATCACCCAAAACTTCTGTTAGAAGATTACAATTTGTAAGTTAAACTTTTTATGCATTGCAATGGAGTGTTAGCAATGACACTATGGCCATGTGGCATGATTACGTGAGGGTGATCTGACTCGCAGAAAAAAAATAAAGTAAGTATACTGGAAATAAAACATCAAGAAGATGACACTAGTTACCATGGTCAGAATTGGGAACAAAATTAGAGGCATAATAATAATATATTTAGAGGAAATTCACCTTCATTGTAACAATGCAGAGAGAGAACAATGCTGTAAGGTGACAAAAATGTTAAGAACTGCAATGTAAGACCTCATGTATAAATTGTCAAAACAATGCAAATTTCATATATACAAAGCAATAACATGTTTCCAGCACAGTTCCCAATATCAACCCCAATTTAGGTGCCCTAACTTAAAAACATACAGTATTTCATTGTCCTATATATTTGAAGTTCTCAAACAAAAGTGAAATTAAATGATGCAGACACTGCACTCAGCTCCTTGTTGCTTACAGCACCTTGTACGATATTTCATCACTATTCACATTCTGTGGTTATCAATGTACTTTCTAGTCTGATAGTGTTTTTTTAGCCATGTACTCTTCTTCATCGTTTTCCTACTCATCTTCTATGTGGTCTCAATGTGCTTGGTGAACCTTCTCCAAACAGCTCAGCCAAGCACCGCCACCCCAGTCAAACCCTTTTCTTTCAAATTTTCTTTTACTTTAACCATCCACCTCCACTTCAGCTTCCCTTGTTTTCTCTTCCCTATACTTCCATTTCCATCACACTTTTGCCCACATATTCATTTTTTCTCCTTATCACATGTCCGGAACAATTTCATCCTACTCTCCTGTATTTTCTTAGATATTTCCCACTTTTGTTATACCTCTTATTGTCTTATTTCTTATTCTGTCCTCTTTTGTAACTCCACACATCCATCTCAACATTCTCATGTCCAGAGGTGAGTAGAGTAGCCAAAAATTGTACTCAAGTAAGAGTAGCGTTACTTCAAAATAATATTTCTCAAGTAGAAGTAAAAAGTAGTCATCCAAAAAATTACTCAAATAAGAGTAAAAAAGTACTTGGTGAAAAGACTACTCAAGTACTGAGTAACTGTTTGATTATAATGAATTATTTATTTTTTAGAAATGTTGTAATAAGACAAAAATATAAAATAATTTGCAAATTCTGCTATTTCCAAATAATAAAATAAAAAATGAGTAAAAATAAATAACATTTTTACAAAATAAAGATGCACAAATAACACAAAGTTCCAAATCTCAGTTTTTCACAACAAAGCTTTTGAAGCCATTACCTACAGTAGGTAACATGTATGTTTGAACAGTGCAAACTACTTACAGTGACAAGATATACTGCACACCAGGGGTGCCCAATACGTCGACTGCGATCGATCGGTAGATCGGAAAGGTAGTGCAGGTAGATCACGTTGCATTCTAAAAAATTTTTTTTTAAATGTTAGTCTATCATATATCCTCCCTATGGCATTTGCCACTTAATTGACATACAGGGCAGCCAGTCTGAGATCTCTTTTCTTCTAACATACTGGTCATCCCGCACGCACGATCAAACGCGTGAGCTACTGCAAAACTCCGGCTACCTACGTGATCTAGTTATATCGACTAAAGAAGGGATTTAAAAAAAAATAATTGGTTATGGGCTGGATGTGGAATTGGAAGAGGATTTTTTTTTCTCACAATGTCACAATCGGATCGAAGTATCGTTCCGGGTGAGTCACTCAATCATTAAGCATAAAAAGTCCTTCCAAGATGGAGAGATGATAAAAGAGGCCTTCGTTGAGGCAGATGGCTAGGCAGAAATTCCTGCTGAGATTTCAAGACCCCTGGCCGGAGAAAAAGGAGTTTCTCCTTGTCATTAAACATGCAGAATACAAGCAACTTAATAACGATCAATGGTCGCTAGACTTGGCATTTTTTCCCCGCTCTGACCAACATGTTCAATGAGCTTAATTTCAAGCTGCAAGGAAAAGAGAAAACCATGGTCAATATGATTAGCTCAGTTACTTTAAACATTACCAATATCTACAGTCTTCTGCAAGCTAAAAGCAGAATGTTCATTTTGAGAAGATCTTTATCACACAAGCAGTTAGTAGCAGACTTAAAAACTGTGCGATTAAGCAGGTTACACAATGTAAGTGGGATAGCTGTGTTGAAGTGTATCCAGGGTCGATGGCGAATCACATCAGGTGCAGATAGTTTTAAAAATAGTGCAGCTCAGACATTATAAGTATGGGTGTGTATAGAAGCAATGAGAAGTCATAGACCATTCAATGGGGGAATGGACTGATTAGGCATTCATGTGTAGAAGATTTATTGGTTCAGCCATCCTTCATTGAGGATACATTGAGGAATGGAAGAAAACTGAAAAACAAGGAAGAAAACCGAGGAAAAGAAAGATGAGAAGGAAGCAAAATCCAGCAAGAGTGCCAGTACAAGTTGAAGGAATTGAAGTGGTCAGGGTGACCCTCAGGGATGATGCTCCAAGGATGGGTCACTTCTCTTAAGCATAGGAGCAGGAGCGGCCAGAGTGCTTCAAGGGCTTCTCTTTGTGGACGCCAAGGGATAGTGGCAGGATGAAGGAGTAGGGCTCCAAGCGTCCCAGTGGGTACTAATATAGGTGGCTGGAATGAGAGTCAATTAAGGGATGCATTCACCAGTGTCTCAACCCTGCCGAGCATAGCTGAGGGGAGAGCCGAGTGAGACGAGAGAATAAGAGAAACACTGAGAGAAAGAAGAAAGACCTATTCTGACTCTGGTTTTATGTTTGGATGTATTTATTTGACTTATTTATTGATTTTTAACTTTCTCACAAAGTCAACGTTTTTACAGATTATTTATTGAAGATTATTTTGACCACTGACTTTTTCAAACATGTTGCCTCATTTTTGTGTTTTTGCAGACTACAGGCCTGTTGCTTTAGGCCTCCACTTTGGTCTAGCTAGTACTTATCTCCATATCCTTCAAAAAATGCAAGAGAAAACTCTCACAATGGGAGGATCTAGAGGAGTGTGTAAGGACTGTGTCAATAGCAGAGAGTGGCTGCACATTGCTTAATGGCCAACAGTAAACAAGATACATTTTCCTTAATGGTGAAGATAAATAAAGTAAATCAGTGAAATAATCAGGCAAATTTAAAGCATCAGAGACTACATGTTAAGAAAGAGTTTACAAAAAACAACTCCACCTGCATCTCATGTTGAACTTTAAAAGTTCAGGTGGGGTCCAGAGAAAACTCAGTGCTTTATAGATGTGCAACGGCCATTCGTGATTCACCCAACTGAATTTCTTTGGACATGGTGTGTTAATTACTGTTACTAATTTATTTTTGTGAATGTCTGTAGTGGCACCAAAGGGGGAATAATCATAATAATGATTTTGCTGTTGGTGCACCTAAGTTAACAATTTTTTTGTAAGGTAATCATACAATATGGGGGGTAGTATCAGGGAATTGTTTTTTCTACAGCAGATGTAGTAAGGGTGACAGCAAGAAGGGTGCTTGGCATGACATCTGGACAGAGGAAGGAGTAAAAGATAACCTGGTGGTGGAATGAGGAAATACAAGAGAGTATACAGAGGAAGAGGATGGCGAAGAAGAAGTGGAATAGTCAGAGAGATGCAGAAAGTAGACAAGAGTACAAGGAGATAAGGCGCAAGGTGAAGAGAGAGGTGGCGAAGGCTAAAAAAAAGGCGTATGATGAGTTGTATGAGAGGTTGTAAACTAAGGAGGGAGAAAAGGACCTGTACCGATTGGCTAGACCAGCGGGACCAAGCTGGGAAAGATGTGCAGCAGGTTAGGGTGATAAAGGATAAAGATGGAAACATACTCACAAGCGAGGAGAATGTGTTGAGCAGATGGAAAGACTAAATTTGAGAGGCTGATGAATGAAGAGAGCGTTAGAGAGAAGTGGTTGGATGATGTGGAGATAGTGAATCAGGAAGTGCAATGGATTAGCAAGGAGGAAGTAAGGACAACTATGAAGAGGATGGAAAAATGGAAAGGCCGTTGGTCCAGATGACATACCTGTGGAAGCATGGAGGTGTTTAGGAGAGATGGCAGTGGAGTTTTTAACCAGATTTTTAAATGGAATCTTGGAAAGTGAGAGGATGCCTAAGGAGTGGAGAAGAAGTGTACTGGTGCTGATATTTAAGAATAAGGGGGATGTGCAGGACTGTAGTAACTACAGGGTGATAAAATTGACGAGCCACAGCATGAAGTTATGGGAAAGAGTAGTGGAAGCCAGGTTAAGAAGTGAGGTGATGATTAGTGAGCAGCAGTATGGTTTCATGCCAAGAAAGAGCACCACAGATGCAATGTTTGCTATGAGGATGTTGATGGAGAAGTTTAGAGAAGGCAAGAAGGAGTTGCATTACATATTTGTGGACCTGGAAAAAGCATATGACAGGGTGCCTCGAGAGGAGCTGTGGTATTGTATGAGGAAGTAGGGTGTGGCAGAGAAGTACCTAAGAGTTGTACAGGATATGTACGGGGGAAGTTTGACTGTGGTGAGGTCTGCGGTAGGAGTTACAGATGCATTTAAGGTGGAGGTGGGATTACATCAGGGATCAGCTCTGAGCCCTTTCTTATTTGCAATGGTGATGGACAGGTTAACAGACGAGATTAGACAGGAGTACCCATGGACTATGATGTTTGCTGATGACATTGTAATGTGTAGCGATAGTAGGGAGCAGGTTGAGGAGACCATGGAGAGGTGGAGATATGCTCTAGAGAGGAGACGAATGAAGGTCAGTAGGAACAAGACAGAATACATGTGTGTAAATAAGAGAAAGGTCAGTGGAATGGTGAGGATGTAGGGAGTAGAGTTGGCAAAGGTGGATGAGTTTAAATACTTGAGATCAACAGTACAGAGTAATGGGGATTGTGGAAGAGAGGTGAAAAAGAGAGTGCAGGCAGGGTGGAATGGGTGGAGAAGAGTGTCAGGAGTGATTTGTGACAGACGCATATCAGCAAGATTGAAAGAGAAGGTCTACAGGACGGTAGTGAGACCAGCTATGTTATATGGGTTGGAATCGGTGGCACTGACCAGAAAGCAGGAGACAGAGCGGGAGGTAGCAGAGTTAAAGATGCTAAGATTTGCACTGGGTGTGATGAGGATGGACAGGATTAGAAATGAGTACATTAGAGGGTCAGCTCAAGTTGGAGACAAAGTTAGAGAGGCGAGATTGCGTTGGTTTGGACATGTGCAGAGAAGAGATGCTGAGTATATTGGGAGAAGGATGCTAAGGACAGAGCTGCCAGGGAAGAGGAAAAGAGGAAGGCCTAAGAGAAGGTTTATGGATGTGGTGAGAGAGGACATGCAGGTGATGGGTGTAACAGAGCAAGATGCAGAGGACAGAAAGATATGAAAGAAGATGATCCGCTGTGGCAACCCCTAATGGGAGCAGCCGAAAGAAGAAGAAGAAGAAGCTGTCTGATTGTTTCCTAATTATTTTTTATTAATATGCAAAAAACAGTCCATTTAGATTGTGTGTATTTTTACTAAATGTCCCTCATAAGCTTTGTTTCCTGACAGTTTCATTCTGGGCACTTTGAGACACCGCATTCATGCTAACCACTGCAAGTTCTCAGATACCAAACTTGAATCTTCTATGTCAAACTCCTTTATCCTCATTAATGGGCAATGAAGAAAATCTTTTGTGACCACAGGCGTCCTTTTCAGCAATTCCCTTGCCCCCCCCACCCCATAAACCCCCCAGACTGATATAATGATTGAGTACCTGCAAGACCCTCCTTCCCTGCCGGCAATTAAGCAATTCAGTCTTGACCTGAATTCAAGAGTGAGAAATGCTGTGCTGCATGAAACAACCCAGTGTCTGTGTGTTAAGGTTCTAAGTCACCCAGGGGCCTGTGGGGGTCTTCATCAGGCTTTGTTTCTGATGTAGTTGAAAAAATGTAGCCAGGCTTAAATCAGAGGTATGACAACATTATCATTTTTTTTCTATTCATTATAATAGGGGCTGATTTTTACTTACACTGTGAAATGTGTATAAAACAGTATTTTATCCACAGTTCAGATGATAAAGTTGTCTTAGCTGCATGCCAATTGGTTTGTTATGTGATACTGGCATAATGAGAAGTGAGTGCAATGGAGGACTAATTACATGGTTTTTAAATTAGTGTTTTACTGTTCACAGGATACATAAAACTTTGCATCATGTACCATTTATTTGCTTTGTGTTAATAGTTCTAAGAATATGAAAATTACCATTTCAAACCAAGTTTAATGACTTGATTTACATACAGATAATATCAGTATAAAAGGCTGCTTTGCTATTAAACAATTCTTAGAATTTCTGCAGTGATCTTTTATAAGTATGACTTAATCATATTTATGCCACACTTACTGTATTCCAGTGAAGCAGCTTGGCAACAATGATTGCCTATTAAACAGCTTGATCATAAATAAATAATCTTATTTAAGTACACCTTCTAAACATGGCCATTTTACTTTATTAAATGTTTGATCTAACAGACAACACATCTCTGGAAGTGTGGTAGAGATGGTTCAGTTGATGATCAGAGACAGATGAGAGGGATGACAGGTTTAGTTGCCTCAAACCGTAACATTTATATGAAACAGATGATCAGGCGGTGACTTGTGCAGGTAGTCATATGAGATCAGTAAATTGCATTAGTCCAAAAAATTATTCTTGATTACAAGAAGTTCAAAAAGTTACTGCCAGACCATACTTGTTTAACATATATTTGTTTAGTAATTAGTAACATGTTATCTTTGAAACTGTGGGACTGGGTTAGAAAGGTTTTAATTTTAACACTCTTTTGTCTTCATTTGATTATTTTATAGCAAACCTTCCAGATACCTTCCTTCTACTTCAAAGTCTCACTCTTATCAAAAGTGTGTTTACTTTTTTTGGCTCTACCTCTCTAGAACTGCCAGTGAAGCTCAATCAGTGATTACATTCTACACTCACTTACAAATCCAACTTTTCTCTCTCTTTATAATTGCTGTACTGTACCTCCATGTTATTCACTTTGACTCTTCTCTAAAGTAGTTACTTATTCTGGTTATGCTGTAATATAAATTCATCATTTCAGACTATTGTACATTGTGTTATGTTTACTTCTCCTGATTCTTTATTGCTTATTTACTTACGGGCGGAGTGGTGGCTCTGAGGCTAAGGATCTGCACTGGCAATCGGAAGGTTGCCGGTTCGAATCCCGTAAATGCCAATAGAGACTCTGCTCTGTTAGGCCCTTAACCTGCAATTGCTGAGCGCTTTGAGTAGTGAGAAAAGCGCTATATAAATGTAAAGAATTATTATTATTATAGCTGATCAGGTATTAAAGTAATTTAAACTGTGATGTAGTGTGCACTTTTGTACTGTATTCTTCTCTGTAATGTTAAGAACATAGTGAAGGCATGGTCAGGAAAGGACACTAAAAAAAATAAAGATATATGAAGTAATAAGGAGTGCTTGAAAAAAACTAGCCATATTTGTTTTGTATCAGATCTATTTTTTTTTTACTTAAATCTGATCCCCAGCTGTTACAGTGTGGTCATCCAGATCCTCTGTTTCCATTTATCGTTGTCTGCACAATTTCCTCTAACCTCAGACCCGGCACCTTCAAATCTCTTGCCTCCAAGTCTCCCCATCTAACTAAGCTTCTGCCTTACTCTTGATATTCTTCCTTCCTTTCACCAACAGCCACAATGCTTTTCCAAAGGGGTCATCCTCCCTACTGTGTACAACTCACCCAAACCACCTTGTAGCTGCGTCCTTTCCAGACTCACAAAATCGAGCAGCTACTGAGTTGGCGAGGTAGAATTCAGCATGAATTAAACATGTAAAAAAAAGATGTTTCTCAGTCCAATAATGTTTGTTTTAGAAAAGTTTAGTGATAATTCAAAGCATAACAGTTCATACAGAAATAGAGAAAAGCCAAGCTTTTTTGTATGACATCGTGCCTGAAGAAGGGGCCTGAGTTGCCTCGAAAGCTTGCATATTGTAATCTTTTTAGTTAGCCAATGAAAGGTGTCATTTTTCTTGACTTTTCTCTACACTCATAATGGCTAACATGGTACAACACCCTAGTACTACAGAAATAGAGAAATGGTTGTTATACATGCAGAATGAAAGGGAAAAAAATGTTTCTTCTACAAAATTAGCTTTTTCTTGTTCAACTTGAATTACTTTATATCCTTAAAAGTTATGTTATTTTTACATAGAGTATGCTTTACTTAATACATTCAGGACATTCTACACATACAGCACATTCAATACGGTCAATATGTTCAATATGGTTTGAAACTGTTTGCCCTCCATGCCTTGCCAACTGCAAGGCAGATCATAAACTGGGACTAATCAGTTGTCAGAGAGACAAGAAATAATTAGAATATTCCTTTTATAGTTTAGCTTGTGGGGGTTATAATAGAACATGCCATAGACTATACACTAATATAGAGACAATCATTTTAACATAACTGTAGCTGCGTTTTCCCAAAGTTTCCAAAATTCAGCAGCTCCAACTTAAAAAATGGGATTCAACAAAAGCCTGACGCGCAGAAATGATTCCACAGACAAAATATCTTCGTTTTTAAAAGTTTAGTTAAGTTTGAAAGTAAAACAGTTCACACAAAAAAGAAAATTAAAAATAGCAAAAAAGGAAACATTATAATAAGAAAAAATTTAGTTCTAAGCTTAATCTTGTTACATCTTAAATCGTTACTAGTCACTTATAATTTCTGAACCATTTCAAAACGGTCAGAAAACTGTATGCTTATCCATCCATCCATCCATCCATCCATCCATTATCCAACCCGTTGAATCTGAACACAGGGTCACGGGGGTCTGCTGGATCCAATCCCAGCCAACACAGGGCACAAGGCAGGAACCAATCCCGGGCAGGGTGCCAACCCACCGCAGTGCTTATCCCATTTTTAAACTTAAATGGGTTTATCAAGTCCCTCTTTACAAGGACCTGTTCTAAACAACAACTAAAGCTTATTAACTCACTGTTTCTCAGTTATAGTAAGAAGATTCTACATCTTGCTAACTTATAGGGGGAAAAGACTAAACCATTGTCTATGACTATGGAAGGAATCATATTCTATTCAAATAAATCAAACATTAACATGAATTTAACTCAAAACTTTAACTTTCTATGATTGGCTCTTATAATAACTATGAAAATATTATATCAATTTAACATAACCTAACTAAGTAACGCATGGCTCTTACACACCTTATTCTGCTTTCCATTACTTTTTCCATAATACACTTGAACTGTGCCACCTTGGGACTTCCTCATTTGTTTTTCTTTATTTCTCTTAAAGTGGACCCTAATATCCATTTTAATTTACACTTTTCTGCTTCTCCTTCTTCTTCCTAATGGGCCAGGTTTGATGCCCACTCAAAAACACCGGTTAGGTTACTGTCTTATACATCTTAATGCATATGTTTTACTATCAGTCTTTGATCATTTATAATTCTTCCTACTTCCTTTCGATTTTATCCATCCTGCTCTAACTCTCTCATTTATTGGTCTTTCATAACCACTGTGGTGGATGGCCGGCTGCTCAACCCGGCCGGGACAGCTAAAGAGGAGAAAGATGGGGGAAAGCAGCTACAGAGGGACACTGCCTCCCCCAAGACGCCAGTTGGCGATGTCCCTGCAGCATAGCGGTACCCCAGGTTACCGCAGGGCAACATGGGATTTGGAGTTTGGCTTCTCAGGTTGTTATGCATGTCAAAGGTGTCATTTTGCTTGGCCTGCTGGATGCCTTGGGTGCCACCAGGAGATGGACACTCGTATCTTTTCCATAGCCTGGACGTACTATCGAGTCACGGAGACATTCCGGAAGTGTGGGAATGTCACATGAACGGAAGAACCGAAGCACTTCCGGGTCAAGGACTATATAAAGGACTGCTGGAGACCCAGCAAGCGAGCCGGAGTTGGGAGGTAGTAGGACAGAACTTGCTGGGAGGAGTGGAGGAGATTATTGTGATTACTGTGTTTATTTATTGTGCTTATTGTGGCTGTGGTGCTTTGGAGGTGCAGTTTAAAGAAGACAATTAAACTACTTCTTGGTGCTTTTAACTTGTGTCCAGAGTGTCTGTCTGTTAGGGAAAAGGTGGGCAATAGTGCCACCAAGCGTGCACACTCTTACATCACCTTTTTCCTCATTCAGCAAGCCCAGATTGTTATGCCAGTCATGAACCCGTCCAAAAAAGAGCATCACAGATACCCATATCTGATCTTCTTTTCCAAAACGGCACCATCTTTCCACAAACTGACTTCTCTAAGTTTCCTATTGGCAAAAATTTTAATGAAGCTGAGTAGGAGAAGAGTGAGTACTTACTTCAGAAACTAAATAAAAAGAAGATTAAGAAATAAACACAAAAAAGTAAAGGCACTTTTTAGAGCACACAACATGTTTTTATGATCAGAAGACATAGTTGTAATCTAAGTGAGAATGGAATTGAAAAAGTTCAAAATAAGAAATATAACCAGACCCAAAACACAAAGTCTTTAAGCAAGTCAATAGAACAAAACCGGAATATCAAAAAACTAAACTTTTTATGAGCATTAGTTTACTGATAATAGACAAAACATCTTACAATGTTGCACTTCAGTTTTTCAGCTGGTATCAGGAGTGTGAACTCTAGCAACCAGGTGATGGCGATGTGATGCAGTTAAAGTTTATATGTAAAAAATGTAAAGGCCTTCTCAAGCAAGAAAATAAAATTCCAACCCATAAATGAAAAGAAATCTACAAAATGAAACTTTCCAAATATAGAATTCTTGAAATCTATACTACTATTTTAACTGAGAATTGTTCACAGCACTTTGCTCCTGCACTCAGTGATGAGTACTATACAAAAATTTTACTGTATACTAAAAAATAATTTTTCAAAGCACAAAAAATTTTTATCTGACAAAATGGGGTTCCCAATTCTCAACACAGATATATGAAGTGGTCCACTTGTGTCAGCTCAACATTTCTTCTGTCTACGACTTTTATTCTCCCATCCATGTCCTGTACTGCACACCATGACATTTGTCTTTCTCCTGTTTACTTTACTCTGAATTCTTGTTTATTGAGGACTTCTTGCCAATTTAATGCTCTCCTCTGTAATTCACCTTTTGAATTTTCTAAATCATTGGCATAGAGTAATTTCCACAACCCTTCATTTCTAATCATCACTATGAAATGGTTTGGACTCAGTGCTTTGATTCAAGTTCAAAAGTTACACTTATTTCAAAATTCTCTGTTTGCTTCTCCTGCTTTTGTTTGGATTGTAATATTTGCTCCTGCGTACATTTCTTGGACAATTCTATTTCTTTACAACAAAATGTAAAAAAAATATACTGTATAAATAAATAAATCGTGCATGTTTTAATTAAAATTATAGTCTGTTACCTTTGTACCTTTTCCTTTTTTCAAATCCTGGTAAATACTTTTCTTGAGGGTTAGTTTTCCCAAACTGAGACACTCACTGGACTTACATTATGATGTTTAACTAAAGGGAAAAAAAAATTTCACACTCTAAAAAGTGAATGAACTAGTGGATATTATATTAAAATGGCAGTTATTAAACTCCCCTGCCCAGTGAAACAAACACTTAGATGTAAGTCTCCCCTCCATTCACTTCTGAGCCTTCTTAATCCAGTTCATGGTTGTAACCTCAAGCACCTATCCTAATAGACCCGTCCTGGATACAAGGCACACATCCACGCTCAATAAATCTTTTCATAGCTTTACTGTTTCATTAATGCTATGACATGTTAACACAGGACACTAAATTATGCAGAGTACAGAAAGGGTCAAAATAAATAAAATAGTGTGCATTAATCAACATATAGTGGAATGCAAATAATAACTTTAAAGCTTAAGAAGAAGTTCTGAAACAGAAGTGCACTAATTTAATGAATCCTTTCATTCAGTGTTCGACTTTGCTTTTTTTGTCTTACAGGTCACACCATGTGTTAACCTAATGTGCCTGTTGGAAACAAGAGTACTCTGAGGGAACGTGTGTATAAAAGGAGTACGTGCAAATTCCACACAGTCGGAATTAAAATTCGGTCTCTGTGAATGTGCAAACCTAAATACTGCAGTTAGTTTTTCATAGAAAATTTGTTAATTAAATTTCTGTAAGCATCTTAGTTATGTGTGTGTCTGCCATTGACATTTTGTATTTCGCCCAACCCCTTTTTTTTTTCAATGTTAGAAAACACATGTCGACTTCTTTAATTCCAGCACTAACCACACTCTGTGCAGTTTGGACCCATGGTGGCTGTTTGAAGACCCGACTCTGGGTGGTCGTTCCTTTACAATGAAATGTTCAACAGCTGTGAATCAGGTGTTTAGCTGTGCATAAATTCTAGCAACTGAAAAGTTCTATATTTTATAGGCATAAGCTGGAAACATGTAGTGCATTTAGACTAACACATTACAGTTTTAAGGAAAGAAAAAAATTACAATGAACTTAATTTTAGACCATTCTTTTAAATGAATAAACATAACAATCCATTGTTTAAAATAATCAATGTAAAAAACTGGGGCAGGCAGTTTAGACAGTGATTTGAAACTTAATTTCAAGGCAAGTGACATTAAATTAAAAATTCTCACACTGTACTTTTTTTTTTACTTTGATAGAAAATAGCCAATTGAAACCATTCCAGGGTTCCACTCATTTCATGTTGAGTTTTAAAATGAGGGTTGCCTGCAGTTTGAATTTTAAAGGGCTAAGCAAAGGAGAATTCAAATGCTTCCTTTCTGGGTATCCCTTGTGATCCCTGTTAACCATATTGAATAGATCTGACCTCCTAAAAGGTTCCCCAAAATGCCATTTCCATGGTGCATATCCTTCATATTAATTACTTTTGAACATAAATATTGAACTAAAGAAGAATCACAAAAACTTGAACGTGGAGCACTTTAATTTTTTACCCCTGCATAATCTCTCCTCCCACAGCTAAAGGTTTGCTCACTGCTGACTCCTATGCAACTGAAATCTGCCTCAACAATCACAATTTTAGCAGCTCATTTTCTCTGACCCACATCCTTACAACATGTGGCATTCATCTGCATTGGATGTACAGATATTATTGCACATCAACAAGTGTGTGTGTGTTTTTAGTATACCAGTATGATTGTTGTGTTTTTATATACAAACTAGGGGGGATCGCGCCCTGCTTGCTTCACTCGCCAACCCCCCTGGCCTGCGCTATGCACCAGCCACTTCGCAACTCTGCCGCTGCTTGCTGCTGCTGCCGTACCGCGTGATCTGGATCTTGCACAACGCTTCAAACATTTAAAAGCCTGTACAGCAGCTGTCCTTTTGTCTCACTGTCTTGTCTCTACAAGGTTATACTTTGTCATCTACTCTTTGTCTTTTATTTCCGGCCCTGGGTGTGGTTAAATCTCTTGGCACAAAGTCTTGTCTCACAGGACTTGAGTTCTTGATATTTTTTAGTTTATAATTTAAAAACGGAATAAGAATCTGAAAATCTAACAACATCACATTAAAGTTTGAAAATTCTGAAAAGATTGATACCAAACATATATATGTAGGTTTTAAAATAAGCCGATTTAAAGCGTGGCAAAAAAGTCACACAAAATTGTTGCACTTTTAGACTTAGGATTTTATATATATAGAGTAGATATATGGACAAATTTGTTGGAACCCCCCCATGAAAAAGTAGATCCCACATTTGTCTCTGCAATAACTTGAAACTGACAAAAGTAACTGGCGCCCATTATTGTTTATTCTGTGTTTAGCAAAAATAGGACTTTCCTTTAGAGTTTTGCTTCAACAGAATATTTCAAATATTCTGTGACACTAGGGGTCGCTTTTGCCTTGTGTAACCCACAGACAAAATGTCCAGACACCAGGTAAAAGTCCCAGAAAAATTTTTAATTTCTTCTATAATGTGCACAAAGCACCTCCACAATACACAATTCAATAATCAATGATCACAATAAATCCTCCTCTCAACCCAGCAGCTCTGTCACACTTCCTCCCAACTCTGGCTCAGTTTGCTGGGTTTCCCATAGTCCTTTTTATAGTCCGTGACTCGGAATTGTTTCTGTCCTTCAGTCCATGTGATTCCATAGCACTTCTGGGTCAGATGAAAACTCTTGTTTTTATTCAGCCCGGAAGTACTTCAGTTCTTCTGTCCCCGTGACTAGGGAGTACTTCCGGGCTATTGGGAAAATAGAAATCCCTGTGTCTCCCTGCAGCATCACCCGATGGCACCCACGGCACCCAGCAGGGCTGTGAAGTAGAACTCCATCTCCCATGATGCCCTGCGGGAATCCAGGGCACCTCCATGCTGCAGGGAGGACTCCATCTAGCGGCCTGGGGGTGCTGGCCGGGATAAACTGCCGGCCATCTCTCACATAACACAAATGAAAATGGCATGGACAAAAATTATGGGACCGTTAACCTAATATTTTGTTGCACGATCTTTAGAGGCAATCACTGCAAACAAGCCATTCCTGGAACTCTCGATGAGATTTCTGCACCTGTCAACAGGTAGTTTGGCCCACTCTTCTTGATCTAAGTGCTCCAGCTGTGTCAGGTTTGAAGGGTGCCTTGTCCAGACTGCATGTTTTAGTTCTTTCTATAGATGTTCGATAGGATTCAAATTAGGGCTCATTAATGACTACTTCAGAATAGTTTCATGTTTTGTTTTTAGCCATTCTTGGGTGCTTTCACCTGTGACTTTTGGGTCATTATGCTGTTGCAGAATCCATGATCTGCAACTGAAGCCGGGCTTTTCGACACTGGCTGGGCAGTATGTTTCGCTCCAGAATATCTTGATAGTTTTGGACTCAATGTACCCAATGCCAGTCGCAGTAAAGCAGTTCCAAATCATAACTGAGTCTCCCCCATGTTTCACAGTAGGTATGGTGTTCTTTTCTTTGAAAGCTTCATTATTTCATCTGTGGACACAAAGCTGATGTGACTTGCCAAAAAGCTCCAGTATTGTCTTATATGTCCAAAGGACATTCTCACAGAAACATTGTGGCTTGTCAGTATGCATTTTAGCAAATTCCACTCTGGATTTTTATGTTTTTCTTTCAACAGTGGAGTCCTCCCGAGTCTTCTTCCATTGAGCCCACTGTCACTCAAAAAGCAACAGATGGTGCGATCAGACACTGATGGACCTTGACCTTCAAATGCAGCTTATATCTCTTTCGAAGTTGTCCTTGGCTTTTTCTCTAACATTCTCCCTATCCTTCTGCCCAATGTGGGGTCGATTTTCCTTTTGCAGCCACATGCAGGGAGGTTGACTACAGTACTGTGGACCTTAAACTTCTTATTCTCTACAATTGATCATCTGCTAAATCCAGGTCACTCAGTAGAATGTCTCCAAAATATTTCCAGTGAAACTTGTGAGGCTTTTGCTGTATTTTTTAATCAAAAATTAATTAAAAATTAATTAGAAATAATATAGTACATCTCCCCAATACTGATCCTCTTAAGCCCCAGTACTCCATTATAAACAAATTAAATTCTCTCACCAGGATAGATTTACCTGATTTATTTAAAATAATTTCTCAGCTGAGACCCTCCACCTGCATCCTTGACCCAATACCAACAATTTTTTTCAAAGAAGTATCTGGCGTGCTATATCTGGCGTGCTAATTGATAGTATTTTTGACATAGTAAGCTCATCATTAGATATGGGGGTCTTCCCAGACTTTTTTAAGACTGCTGTAGTTAAACTCATGCTGAAGAAAAATAATCTTGACTCCTCTGCTTTTGAAAATTTCAGACCTATTTCTAACCTGCCTTTCTTAAGTAAAATTCTAGAGAAGGCAGTCATTATGTAGCTTAATGACCACCTCAATAAACATGCCATTCTTGATAAGTTTCAGTCGGGTTTCAGAACAAATCACAGTACAGCAACTGCACTCGTTAAAGTAGTAAATGACTTGCGGGTAAATGCAGACAGAGGCCGTTTATCTGTTCTCATCCTCTTAGATCTGAGTGCCACATTTGATACCATTGATCACAAAATTCTTAGAAATCACCTTAGTCAATGGGTGGGTCTCTCTGGCAGTGTCTTAAATTGGTCTGAATCGTACCTGGCAAGTAGAAAATTCTTTGTTATTTGTGGTAATTATACTTCAAAGACACCTGATATTCTATATGTTGTTTCACAAGGGTCTATCCTGGGTCCACTGCTCTTTTCTATTTACATGCTTCCATTAGGTCAGATTATCTTGGGGCATAGCATGACCTACCACAGCTATGCTGACGACACACAACTGTATTTATCAATAGCACCGGATGACCCCGACTCTCTTGATTCACTGACAAAATGTCTCACTTGTGTTTCCGAATGGATGAGTAGTAATTTTCTCAAACTAAATAAAGAGAAAACAGAAATTTTAGTGATTGGCAATAATGGATATGATGAAGATATTAGAAATAAACTTGATGCATTAGGATTAAAAGTCAAGATGGGGGTAAAGAATTTAGGGGTAACTATTGACTCTGACCTGAATTTTAAATGACATATTAATCAGATTACTAGGACAGCATTTTTTCACTTAAGAAATATAGCAAAAGTTAGACCTCTTATAACATTGCAAGATGCTGAAAAATTAGTTCACGCTTTTGTTTTCAGTCGGCTAGATTACTGTAATGCACTCCTCTCAGGACTACCCAAAAAAAGACATAAATCGATTGCAACTAGTGCAGAATGCAGCTGCTAGAATCTTAACTCGGAAACAAAAATCCAAGCACATCACCCCAGTTTTGGTGTAACTACATTAGTTACTTGTGTCATTTAGAATTGACTTTAAAATACTGCTTATGGTTTACAAAGCCTTAAATAATCTCGCTCCATCTTATATTTCGGAATGTCTGTTACCTTACACTCCAAATCATAACCTTAGATCTTCAAATGAGTGTCTACTTAGAATTCCAAGAGCTAAACTTAAAAGAAGTGGTGAGGTGGCCTTCTCCTGTTATGCACCTAAAATCTGGAATAGCTTGCCAATAGGAATTTGCCAGGCTAATACAGTGGAGCACTTTAAAACGCTGCTGAAAACACATTACTTTAACATGGCTTTCTCATAGCTTCATCTTAGTTAAATCCCGATGCTCTGTATATTCAATTAATTATCATTATTATTCATGGTGGCTCCAAAATCCATACTAACTCCTACTTTCTCTTCTGTTCTTTTTCCGGTTTTCTGTGGTGGCGATCTGCACCACCACCACCTGATCAAAGCACCGTGATGTCCCTACATTGATGGATTAAAGGCCAGAAGTCCACATGACCGTCAACATCAAATTCTTCCATGAGAACCCTGAATACAATGAGGACTGATTGAGGTCATTTATGTTAGGTAGAATGCCTAGAGGGGGCTGGGTGGTCTCGTGGCCTGGAACCCCTGCAGATTTTAGTTCTTTTTGTTTTTTTCTGTCCTCCCTGGTAATCGGACCTTACTTTTATTCTATGTTAATTAGTGTTCCCTAATATAATTATTTATTTTGTCTTTTTTCTCTTTCTTCATCATGTAAAACACTTTGAGCTACATTGTTTGTATGAAAATGTGCTATATAAATAAATGTTGTTGTTGTAGTTGTTAATAATATTTGCAGCTGTTGTCACAGGAACATAATTCTGCTTGGAGATGGTCCTATAGCTATTGCCTTTAACGTGCTTGTCTATTTTATTTCTGATCTCCTTGGACAGCTCTCTGCTTTGTTTTCTCTGAGTCCAGTGTGGAACTCATGATGTTATCAAACAGCAGAGTGACTACTTGTTTCCATTTAAATAGGCTGAATGACTGATTGCACAATTGAAGACATGTGTAATAATAATTAAAGAAAGCAGCTATTTTGAAAAACCATTCTTATCCAGCTATTTATGCTCTTTTATAGGGGTACTGAAATTGTGTCCAGGCCATTTAGAATATCTTTGTGGAATAAGCATTTTCACATTTGCTTTGCTTTACTCAATGACATATCAAAGGCATGCAGGTATACATGGGACAATTGCTTTTCATTTAATTACTTTCAGGAGGCATACAGTACTTTTTCAATGAGCTGTAAAGGTGCCAACAAATGTATATCCACATTACTAACCGAGAATGGTAAACCGAATGGACGCAGGGACATCCGGCCATGGGCCGTAGCCGCAAAAAGACGTACTGCGCAGGCGCCCCAAGAAATGAGGCGCCGCGAGAGGCGGCCACAACCACAGAAAAAAGGAGTCAGCACAGAAAAAAGGAGTCAAAGAAATGAGGCACCGCGACCACAGAAAAAAGGAGTCAGCACAGAAAAAAGGAGTCAAACGTAGGCGACGCACACAGCGCCGCACGAAACCCATTGCACACGAAACTAGCACACAAAAAAAAAGAAGCCGCTCGCACCCCACAAATCCCACACCCACCTCCAAGCACCCCCCCCCCCCCCACAAGCAACGGATGGGACACACACAAAGAGGACGATTCAACAAGCCCCTGGCACACAAAAAAAACGAACCCGCAACCCCCCCCCCTACAAGCGACGGACGGGACACACACAAAGAGGAGGATTCAACAAGCCCCTGGCACACAAAAAGAAAGAAGACGCTCACGCCCCACTAATCCCACCACCCCCTCCAAGCAACATCCCCCCCCCCCCTCCTCCTCAGACGCCGGCAAAGCACACAGCGCTGCACGAATCTGATGCAGGGACATCCGGCCATGGGCCGTAGCCACAAAAAGACGTACTGCACAGGCGCCCCAAGACATGATGTGCCGCGAGATGCGGCCGCGACCACAGAAAAAAGGAGTCAGCACAGAAAAAAGGAGTCAAATGCAGGAAGCCCCTGGCAAACAAAAAAAACGAACCCGCAACCCCCCCCCCCCCCCCCCCCCCCCACAAGCAATGGACGGGACACACACAAAGAGGAGGATTCAACAAGCCCCTGGCACACAAAAAGAAAGAAGACCCTCGCGCCCCACCAATCCCACCACCCCCTCCAAGCAACATCCCCTCCCCCCTCCTCAGACGCCGGCAAAGCACACAGCGCCGCACGAATCCCATTGCACACGAAACGGCACGCACACAAAGAGGAGGATTCAACAAGCTCCTACCACACCAAAAAAAAGAAGCCGTGACCGCCACACCAAGCCCATTAGAGACGAAACGGAACAGACTACGGACATGGCACACGAAACGTTCACAACAACGACGAATCAGACCCACAAACACACTAACATCAATAAGAAGTGACACCCAAAGCCCCATTTCTAAAGGAACCGTCCGTATTAAACATACGTCATCTCAACACCTTCACACTATGCAGCATAGGTGGATCTCCTTACAATAAAGCACTATTAACCGGTCAACTGCAGAAAAGGCTCCATATTAACAGTGAGTGCGATCCTCCTTATTACTTATCCATATTTCTCACGCTGAAGAACAAACAAGTCATGAATACACGCTCACGGGTACAAAACGATACGGCTCGGATAACGGGACCAAACACACAAACCCGCATGAAAAAACAAAATACACGGCGGCGCATACAACGCCCTTCTGAAACTCCGGGAGAAAAAATGTCTCGGCTCCAAAAACGCAAAGCTCAACTAACCCCGTTACAGAGACGTGCCCAAATGGACAGACACAATGAACGTAGACGCATACAGCGCGCGTCTCAAAGTGCTGCATCGAAACAGACACGAGTTCAAACCGAAAGACCTCGCGTCTCAGACATACAAAAACGGGAGCGAAGAGACAGCATAAATGAACGCAGACGTCTACAACGCGCATGTGAACTGCCGGAAAACAAGCAAGCAAGGCTCCAAAAACAGAAAGCTCAACTGACCGACATACAAAAACGGACAAGGCTCGATACAAACAATGCACGACGTAGACTGAAACGGACTTTTCGCACAGCACAGGCGAATCGATTACACCTCCAAAATAGCGCGTCCCAAATACTGGACATGCAACAACGCGCCTCTCAAACGCCACAAGCAAAACCTGCCCGTCACGGACATCAACGCCAGACACCTGCTAAACGCTTGCGCCACTTAGCTGACAACGCGTTCAATAATGAGTCCACTATTGAGGAAAATTCATTGGGATTAATGAATGTCATTTGCAATCATTGTCATTCACTTAACTTCCCTGAAGAAACAACTGGCAATACAAGTAATGAATTTACACGTTGTTGTCAAAAGGGTCAGATTAGACTGCCTCCTTTACATTCATATCCTGAATATCTACAGAAGCTTCTAACTAACGATGTACCTGAAAGTAAAAACTTTATGAACTGCATTAGATCCTACAATAGTTCATTTGCTTTTGCATCTACCGGAGTACATATCAGGCCACCAAAAGGCAATGGCCCATACTGCTTTCGCATATGTGGACAAATATTGCATCGCATTGGAACAGTGCACCCTGAAACAAATCAACAACGCAAATATGCACAAATCTACATCCTAGATCCACATGACGCAATCTATCAACGAATGAACCTTCCATACCCCTTTTAACACAACGCACTATATTATGTCCAAAAAATATTAATGTTGATCACATTAGTAACCAGGTCATTTCATTACTTCCTGGAGAGGCACGGCTCTTTCTAAGCTCTGACAAAGTTGACTCTGATGACGACAATGAACATCTGAATTTCCCCTTAGAATATTTGAACACTATTAACCCAGCCAGATTACTACAACACAATCTTAGCCTTAAAAATGGAACAATAATCATGCTATTAAGAAACCTTAACACTAAACAGGGTTTATGCAATGGCACACGTTTAGTCGTCAACACCATGACACACAATGTTATTCAAGCAACAGTTCTTACAGGATCACATGCTAACAATACTGTTCTCATTCCTAGAATTGACCTTATGAGTTCTGACCTAGAATTACCTTTTACATTGAAACGCCGACAGTTCCCCATTAAACCTGCATTTGCCATGACCATCAACAAATCACAAGGACAAACCATCGACAAGGTTGGCATCTACCTCTCTGAACCCGTTTTTGGACATGGACAACTTTATGTTGCCTTCTCACGTGTTCGACGTTCATCTGACGTTAAAGTTAAAGTTATAAATGCTCCATGCCAAGGAAGACTCATTCAAGGACAGGACACCATCTTTACTACTAATGTTGTGTACAAAGAAATATTCCAATAAACCATTACTCTGTGCCAAACACTGTATTGTTTGCTTTCTATATGCATCATCCACACCTGCACACTATTCTATATCTCATTCATACATCTCACTCTTTGTCATGCCCCAACGCCAGGGGTTGGCGAGTGAAGCGAGCAGGGGGCAGAGCCCCCTAGTATATATATATTTAGTAATGGAATGGACTGGTTTCCTGATTAGGATGGATGGACTCTTGCCTGCACAGAAGGCTTGTGTAGTGGAAATAGGCTCTAAGTGGATATCCCAACCAGGGGATGGTTGGTGCTCCCCTTTTTGAGTGGGACAGTGAAAAGGAAGGACAAGGGGATAATGTCTATTATTTCACACACTCCTACAAACAGCTAGGTGGCAGTGTCCCTTTACTGGATCACCCATGTGCACACCCAGAGAGCAACAATCATGTACTCTATTACAAGGATCGTATAACCCAAACCAAATCTAACTATTACACTCAGTTAGTTACTTGTAATACAGGTAACACCAAGTCTTTGTTTTCACTACTTAATAATGTTACACAACCTCCACACTCTTTACCATCTTACCTTTACTCAACTGCTTTCTGTAATTCTCTTATGTCCTTTTTTAATGAGAAAATACAAAGGATACATCAGCACCTCGGTCCAGATTCTCTCTGTACTTCCTTTGACCTACACTCGCCTCTTCACTCTTTTTCTTCTTTCCAGCTTCCCACTTCCTCTGAAATCTCAGATCTCATCTGCAAATCTAAGTCATCCACTTGTCAGCTGGACCCCTTGCCTACAGTTCTGGTTAAAGCCTGCCTCCCCTCTTTGGTCCCTCTCATTTCTGCCATCATTCACTCTTCTCTTACTACTGGTATTATTCCCTCATCTTTTAAAACTGCTGCAATAACCCCAATACTGAAAAAACCTTGTGCTGATCCTACTAACTTCAATAATTTTTGCCCTATTTCTAATTTGCCCTTTATCTCTAAAATTCTTGAAAAAATAATAGCTCTCCAACTTCACTCCCACTTATCTCATAATAATCTATATGAAAAGTTCCAGTCTGGTTTTCGCCCCCTTCACAGTACAGAAACAGCACTTGTTAAAATTACCAATGACCTTCTTATGGCTGCTGACTCCGGTCTAATCACTATTCTCATCCTCCTTGATCTGAGTGCGGCCTTTGATACTATTTGTCATACCACTCTCCTTACTAGATTATCTTTGATTGGAATTACCCACACTCCACTTGATTGGTTTAGATCCTGCCCTTCAGGCCGCACTCAGTTCATTTAGCTTAAAACCTTCACATCCCAACCCACCGCTCCTACTTCAGGTGTGCCCCAGGGCTCTGTCCTGGGGCTTCTTCTTTTTATTATTTACCTTCTTCCCCTTAATAACATTTTTCATATATACAACATTAATTTTCACTGTTATGCTGATGACACCCAGCTCTACCTTGCTAGTAAACCCACCTCTTCCTTTCCACCATCTTCGCTTGTCGACTGCATTGCTGAAATTAAATCCTGGTTTTCTTCGAATTTTCTTAAATTAAACAGTGACAAAACTGAGGTTCTCCTCATTGGCTCAAAATCATCATTATCCAAAGCCAATAATCTTTCTCTTGTTATTGATAACTCCATTATTTCCCCTTCACCTCAGGTCAAGAGTCTGGGTGTCAACCTCGACAATACTCTATCTTTCCAATCTCACATTAATAACATCACCCGGTCTGCTTACTTCCACCTACGTAATATTAATCACATCTGCTCCTCCCTCACTCCCCATACCACTGCCATTCTTGTTCATGGTCTTGTTCCTTCTCGTCTCGACTATTGCAATTCACTCCTCATTGGTCTCTCTAATAAATCTCTCCAAAAGCTTCAGTTAGTCCAGAATTCTGCAGCACGTATCATCACTCAAACCCCGTCTATTCACCATATTACTCCAGTCTTGCAGCAGCTCCATTGGCTCCCGATTAAGTCTCGAATTGATTTTAAAATTCTGTTATTAACATTGAAGGCCATTCATAACCTCACCCTTCCATATCTGTCCAACCTTCTTCATGTTGCCACTCCCTCCCGTAACCTTAGATCCTCTTCCTTCATCCATCTGACTGTTCCTCTCACCCGTCTAACTACTATGGGGAGCAGAGCATTCAGCCGTTCTGCTCCCAAGCTCTGGAATTCATTACCTACCGAGCTTAGAAATACCAAATCATTTTCATCCTTCAAATGTAAACTTAAAACGTATCTGTTTAAAACGGCTTTTTCTTTATGATTACAGTGGCTTTGTTTGGTTTTATTTTTTATATTTTCTGATGTTTTAAGTTGTTTATAATGTGTCTTTTATTTATTTATTTATTGTTTGTTCAGTGTCCTTGAGTTCTCAGAAAGGCACCTTGTATAAATAAAATGTATTAACCTGGGAATTGTAGTCCTGATAGGCAGTCCTGTCAGGTACCGCGGGTGTTGCCAGAGAGAGCCGCCAAGAGTAGGTGTCCCTATTTTGAGGTGCTTTAACTTGACTCAGAAATCCTTCCATCATGTAATGCTGTGATTCTAAAAGAACTCCTGGGACTAGCATTTGTGATTGTCTGTTGTATCTAGTGCCAACTCCATATTTGTTTTTCTTTTTAGCAGGAAAATGCACAACACCAGAAACCTATCCATAGCCATTCCCTAACAAGCTCCCTTTTCTATTTCCCATTTCTCACAGATGAGACTCACAGCATGCACATTTCAAGCATTGCAGGGAATTGTAATCAGTTTTGTCTCTGTTTCAAATACATAGTTTGGATTTCTGTTGTGGCGGCACGGTGGCGCAGTGGTAGTGCTGCTGCCTCGCATTAAGGAGACCCCGGATCCTCCAGCGTGGAGTTTGCATGTTCTCCCCGTGTCTGCGTGGGTTTCCTCCGGGTGCTCTGGTTTCCTCCCACAGTCCAAAGACATGCAGGTTAGGTGGACTGGCGATTCTAAATTGTCCCTAGTGTGTGCGTGTGTGTGTCCTGCGGTGGGTTGGCGCCCTGCCTGGGATTGGTTCCTGCCTTGCGCCCTGTGTTGGCTGGGATTGGCTCCAGCAGACCCCCGTGACCCTGTGTTTGGATTCAGCGAGTTGGAAAATGGATGGATTTCTGTTGTCATGACTGCTATCATAATTCGCAAAGTGCTTATTATACTGAAACGCATGTTACATGAGTGAAAAAAATATCTGCATGTGACAGGAAATGACTGAAATTTGTTTTTTCTAATACTGTATAACTTTACTTAAGCATTAAATGCTAGGCAGCTGCATGAAGAATTAGTGCATGACAATGCTTGAACTTATGTGTATTAAAATGTGCATCATTTGAGAAGGATTTTTTTGTGTTCTTTTCTATTTAACTAAGATTTCATGTATCAGTACACTTACTATGCAGAAAACAATATATACTGTAATTCTTCTCACTGTAGTATTAGTATACACATATTTTGGTACCTTTCTATCTTTACAAAACATAGGGTCTTAGATGGGTAATACAATTGTATTCTGTCTGTGCTGGTTGGTGTAGTAGTGTGAGTTTTACAGTTATGTTATGCAAGTTAGCCTAGCCTTCATAAACTAAAGCTCTGTCATTTTTCTTCAGTCTTGTCCTAGTGAACTGAGCTATGCACATGGCAGGACTACCTCTGGCCTGTTGGAATAAAGGAAGTCAATTGGAACCACTGCAGTGCTGATCTCAACTGTTACTTAAAGGTTAATTACCTGAATACAATGCAAAACACAAATGATAAAATATCAGCATGAATGTGTGTCTGTGTGTAGACATAGGTTTGAATTGGCCCTAAGACCTCATTTAAAATGCCTCTCTTAGGGGTTTCTCCCCTCTCTCATTTTAATCCTGAAATAAACACCTTTGGCTACTGTGGCTACATGTTTTTTCACTCACATACACTTAGTTATTTATTGCAATAAATTATTTGTAGGTGATTACTATTCTTTGTTGGTTATATCCATCCATTATCCAACCCGCTATATCCTAACACAGGGGCATGGGGTCTGATGGAGCCAATCCCAGCCAACACAGTGTGCAAGGCAGGAACAAACCCCGGACAGGGCACCAGCCCACCACAGGGCACACACACCCACACACCAAGCACACACCAGGGACAATTTAGGATCGCCAATCCACCTAACCTGCATGTCTTTGGACTGTGGGAGGAAACCGGAGCACCCGGAGAAAACCCACGCAGACACGGGAAGAACATGCAAACTCCATGCAGGGAGGACCCAGGAAGCGAACCCGGGTCTCCTTACTGCAAGACAGCAGCGCTACCACTGTGCCACCGTGCCGCCCTGTTGGTTATATATGAAGTTTTATTCTGTTCCAGGCCCCACCATATTCGACTCTTATTTTTTGTTCCTGTGTGTTTTGTCTTGGTACTTTCCCTTTTTTTATTATTAATATGTAGCCTTTGTCAGAATGCCTCAAATCTCACAGACTTACCACTGTTTATAAGGTATTATGGTATATAAGTTCTCCCCACCTTCCCTTCTACCTCTATAACCTCAGGCAATTAGGTGTAGTAAAAGACAACAGGAGTTAAGTTACACTTTAAATAATGCATTATTAATAATATTCATAAATAATAACAATATGCAAAGTACATTTTAATATTGGCATCCATACAACCTGATAAATGGTGATGTGTAGTTTCAGGCGGAACACAAACTTGTTAGTTACTTAAAATGTCTCTAGTTAAGTCATCATTTTGTGGTCAGCTTTCTTCAGATCAAGGCCGCATGCCTGTCTCAATATGGCTGCCAAGCTGTGCTCTTCATTGTGTTGTCCTTTTCAGTTCATGGTGTGTTAGATGGTCTTTCATCAGTTTGGTGAGAGAGAGAGAGAGAGTGAGGTAAAGCAAGCAAATTTATAGGTTTTCTGTCCAACCCCTACAGCCAATAGGACGTCATGGTACTTAAAGGCTTTTGATACAAGCCAATTCCAAACAGCCATACTTCAGACCAGTGGGGTCGATAGAACTCCTTTACACCTGCCCCCAAAACCATATGTTAAGGAAAAGCTTGGCAGTTAGGCAGCCTGGCTTTCCAGTGGGGGGTTGACTGAGAAAATTAAAGCAGAGAAATATTGGTCAAACTTGTTTGAGGCATTTCCCCCAACCCTATCATATAATTACAAAGAGACTCATTCGTAAAAGGGGGAAGGGGTTTTTAAACCATCAAACCATTGCTGTTATTGTCAATAATGTAACACTAATATTACATTGCTTTGTCTATGTTACAAATAAGGACATACAAAATATTTATCAACTTGTATGCAAAATTTCACATCACAACACTGTGTTTACAACCTAATGCATGTTTTCAATGAAAAAAATGTGCCTTGGTGATTAACTAAATCCTTCTTATTCATGCAAAACTTTCCCAATTTTACAGTCATAAGGTTCATTCCGGTCATTTGTCTGTCTATATTTAATCATCACATTTATCCACTATTTCACATACATCCTGATACTCGTATAGGCTCTTAGGCTCAACTGATGCTATCTTGTAGGTGTTAAAGACAGGGTGTCTTGAAATGTTCAGCATTTTGATTATTTCCTGGCATTGCATTTACATTGTTCACGCAGTTTACTGACACTTTGAAGACAAACACAGTGCTGATATACAGAAGAACATATGCAGTTGTGTAATTCTATATGTGAGACTGATGAGAAGATTTTTTTTATTAGATACAAAATGTGAAATTGCTTGTGTTAAAAAAGTGTTGACAACTGAAAATGAAATATTTATATTGTTTAGCAAGGTTAGGCAGGAATATCATCTTTATAGCCACATGCATCTGCAATATAAAAGAGGTTCTGTAGTCATTTGTTTGAATTTTTTAAACGAGACAATGATGACAAGTTTTCTAGTTGGCTGAAAGAAATAAACATATGTCTACAACTCTGAACACCGCTAAATGCCTCTAACACTTCCATAGTGCATTGAAAGGATACGTGAAATGGACTATTTGCTGATGCAAATATATACAGATTTACTGTCATTTTTCCTGGATTGAGTGTTAATAGAAAATGTACTCGGCTTCATACCCTTAAAATTACTGACCATTTTGCATTTGTGTCTATAGAAATTTCTTGTAGTCCTACAGCCATTCAAATGTGACTTAATATGCTGTGCCTTGCAGACTGTTTACTGGATAAAAGTTGGGCTTTCAGTTGTTTTTGATGGATGTGGAATGGAAATGCTAATTATAAAATCTGTTACCTACTGTGATAGATGGCTGGTAGCTCAACACAGCTGGTACACCCAGAGAATGGAAGGATGAGGGATGGCAGCTACTGTGAGACACTGCCTCCCCCAAGACACTAGATGGAAACTTCCCTGCAGCACAGCAGTGCCCTGGATTCCCACAGAGCACCATGGGATCTGGAGTTCAGTTTCACAGCCCTGCTGGGTACCGTGGGTGACGCCAGGAGACACTGCAGGAGGACCTGGGGAGTAATGCTTCCCCCATAGCCCGGAAGTACTAGTAAGTCATGAGGACGGAAATCCAAAAGTTCTCTCGGGCTGAAGAAAACTCAAGTTCTCCATCTGACCCAGAAGTGCTGGCAAGTCATGTGAACAGAAGATCAGAAGCACTTCCGGGTTGGACCATATATAAAGGACTGCTGTGAACCCAGCAGGCGAGCCATAGTCGGGTGGAGGTGGATGAAGCTTGCTGGGAGGTGTGGAGGAGAAAGAGAAAGAGAAGATTTGTGTTTGTGCTTGATTTACTTGCCTGCTTATTGTGGCTGTGGTGCTTAGAAGGCACTGTTTAAGAAGAAAAGAATACAAAAATAGTTCTTGGTGCTTTTACCCTGTGTCTTGTGTGTATGTCTGTTGGGTTTAAGGGGCAACAGTGACCCCTAGCATCCATACTACCTATTATAATATCGCTTACTGAAGTCTTAATTATCCATCCATCCATCCATCCATTCTCTTCCGCTTATCCGAGGTCGGGTCGCGGGGGCAGCAGCTTGAGCAGAAATGCCCAGACTTCCCTCTCCCCGGCCACTTCTTCTAGCTCTTCCGGGAGAATCCCGAGGCGTTCCCAGGCCAGCCGGGAGACATAGTCCCTCCAGCGTGTCCTGGGTCTTCCCTGGGGCCTCCTCCCGGTTGGACGTGCCCGGAACACCTCACCAGGGAGGCGTCCAGGAGGCATCCTGATCAGATGCCCGAGCCACCTCATCTGACTCCTCTCGATGCGGAGGAGCAGCAGCTCTACTCTGAGCCCCTCCCGGATGACTGAGCTTCTCACCCTATCTTTAAGGGAAAGCCCAGACACCCTGCGGAGGAAACTCATTTCAGCCGCTTGTATTCGCGATCTCGTTCTTTCGGTCACTACCCATAGCTCATGACCATAGGTGAGGGTAGGAACATAGATCGACCGGTAAATTGAGAGCTTTGTCTTATGGCTCAGCTCCTTTTTCACCACGACAGACCGATGCAGAGCCCGCATCACTGCGGACGCCGCACCGATCCGCCTGTCGATCTCATGCTCCATTCTTCCCTCACACGTGAACAAGACCCTGAGATACTTGAACTCCTCCACTTGAGGCAGGATCTCACTCCCAACCCTGAGAGGGCAGTCCACCCTTCTCCGGCTGAGGACCATGGCCTCGGATTTGGAGGTGCTGATTCCCATCCCAGCCGCTTCACACTCAGCTGCGAACCGATCCAGAGAGAGTTGAAGATCACGGCCTGATGAAGCAAATAGGACAACATCATCTGCAAAAAGCAGTGACCCAATCCTGAGTCCACCAAACCGGACCCCCTCAACACTCTGGCTGCGCCTAGAAATTCTGTCCATAAAAGTTATGAACAGAATCGGTGACAAAGGGCAGCCCTGGCGGAGTCCAACTCTCACTGGAAACGGGTTCGACTTACTGCCGGCAATGCGGACCAAGCTCTGACACCGGTTGTACAGGGACCGAACCGCCCTTATCAGGGGGTCCGGTACTCCATACTCCCGGAGCACCCCCCACAGGATTCCCCGAGGAACACGGTCGAACGCCTTTTCCAAGTCCACAAAACACATGTAGACTGGTTGGGCGAACTCCCATGCACCCTCCAGGACTCTGCTAAGGGTGTAGAGCTGGTCCACTGTTCCGCGACCAGGACGAAAACCACACTGTTCCTCCTGAATCCGAGGTTCGACTATCCGACGGACCCTCCTCTCCAGAACCCCCGAATAGACTTTTCCAGGGAGGCTGAGGAGTGTGATCCCTCTGTAGTTGGAACACACCCTCCGGTCCCCCTTCTTAAAGAGGGGGACCACCACCCCGGTCTGCCAATACAGAGGCACTGTCCCTGATGTCCATGCGATGTTGTAGAGACGTGTCAACCAAGACAGCCCTACAACATCCAGAGCCTTGAGGAACTCCGGGCGTATCTCATCCACCCCCGGGGCCCTGCCACCAAGGAGTTTTTTGACCACCTCGGTGACCTCAGTCCCAGAGATGGGGAAGCCCACCTCCGAGTCCCCAGGTTCTGCTTCCTCATTGGAAGGCATGTTATTGGGATTGAGGAGGTCTTCGAAATACTCCCCCCACCGACCCACAACGTCCCGAGTCGAGGTCAGCAGTGCACCATCCCCACCATATACAGTGTTGACACTGCACTGCTTCCCCCTCCTGAGACGCCGGACGGTGGACCAGAATCTCCTCGAAGCCGTCCGAAAGTCATTCTCCATGGCCTCCCCAAACTCCTCCCATGCCCGAGTTTTTGCCTCAGCAACCACCGAAGCTGCATTCCGCTTGGCCTGCCGGTACCTATCAGCTGCCTGCAGGGTCCCACAGGACAAAAGGGACCGGTAGGACTCCTTCTTCAGCTTGACCGCATCCCTCACCGCCGGTGTCCACCAACGGGTTCGGGGATTGCCGCCACAACAGGCACCGACCACCTTATGGCCACAGCTCCGGTCAGCCGCCTCAACAATAGAGGCACGGAACATGGCCCATTCGGACTCAATGTCCCCCACCTCCCTCGGGACATGATCGAAGTTCTGCCGGAGGTGGGAGTTGAAGCTACTTCTGACAGGGGGCTCTGCCAGACGTTCCCAGCAGACCCTCACAACACGTTTGGGCCTACCAGGCCTGACCGGCATCCTCCCCCACCATCGAAGCCAACTCACCACCAGGTGGTGATCAGTTGATAGCTCCGCCCCTCTCTTCAACCGAGTGTCCAAGAAATGTGGCCGCAAGTCCGACGACACGACCACAAAGTCGATCATCGAACTGAGGCCTAGGGTGTCCTGGTGCCAAGTGCACATATGAACACCCCTATGCTTGAACATGGTGTTTGTTATGGACAATCCGTGACGAGCACAGAAGTCCAATAACAAAACACCACTCGGGTTCTGATCGGGGGGGCCATTCCTCCCAATCACGCCCTTCCAGGTCTCACTGTCATTGCCCACATGAGCATTGAAGTCCCCCAGCAGTACGAGGGAGTCCCCACAAGGCATGCCCTCTAGCACACCCTCTAGGGACTCCAAAAAGGGTGGGTACTCTGAACTGCTGTTCGGTGCATACGCACAAACAACAGTTAGGACCCATCCCCCCACCCGAAGGCGGAGGGAGGCTACCCTCTCGTCCACCGGGGTAAACCCCAATGTACAGGCTCCAAGTCGGGGGGCAATAAGTATACCCACACCCGCTCGGCGCCTCTCACCGGGGGCAACTCCAGAGTGGTAGAGAGTCCAGCCCCTCTCAAGGAGATTGGTTCCAGAGTCAAGCTGTGCGTCGAGGTGAGCCCGACTATATCTAGCCGGAACCTCTCAACCTCACGCACAAGCTCAGGCTCCTTCCCCTTCAGAGAGGTGACATTCCACGTCCCAAGAGCCAGCTTCTGTAGCCGAGGATCGGACCGCCAAGGTCCCCGCCTTCGGCCACCACCCAACTCACACTGCACCCGACCTCCTTGGCCCCTCCCATAGGTGGTGAGCCCATGGGAAGGGGGACCCACGTTGCCTCTTCGGGCTGTGCCCGGCCGAGCCCCATGGGTGCAAGCCCGGCCACCAGGCGCTCGCCATCGAGCCCCACCTCCAGGCCTGGCTCCAGAGGGGGGCCCCGGTGACCCGCGTCCGGGCGAGGGAAAACGCCGTCCAAATTTTTTATTCGTCATAGGAGGTCTGTTGAACCGCACTTTGTCTCATCCCTCACCTAGGACCAGTTTGCCTTGGGTGGCCCTACCAGGGGCATAAAGCCCCGGACAACAGAGCTCCTAGGATCATTGGGACACGCAAACCCCTCTACCACGATAAGGTGGCGGTTCGAGGAGGGGTTAATTATTAATTATTAATTAATTATTTTTCTAATTATTGAAATCTTATTGTCATACTTTTTAGGGATTCCTTCTTTCTTCTTATCACTTATGCAATATTTATTTGTATATGGGGGCTGTAACAAATCCCAGCACCACTGGGTGCAAAGCAGGGACCAGCCTTGAAAAGATCACCAGCATAGTGCAGGCCACACTCCTGTACATAAATATCTCAGAATGAAGCAATCATAGTCTCATGACTTCCCCAAGTTCACATTTTACAGTGATGACTTAATTAATAAATAAAAAGGTGGATTTGTGCACCATATAAAATTGATAGAAACAAAACATTTCAGATTTTGTGATTTTTGTCCCTCATCATCACCTAATGAAGACATTCAGTTGAAATACTCAGTTTTTAACTCTGAAAATAGAATGATAGCCCCTCAGACTTCAAGAAGGCATCACTCCATTCTCATATATTATTTATAAATTCAGCTACTTAATAATTTCGCATATCTTGTACATTTGGTTATATTTTGTGATGAGTGAACCTCACTGAGTTCTCTTCACCTCAAGGTCGAAATCATACGAATGTTCGTTAACTTCGCCAAAACTTTGCAAAATGTGTTGAAGTCAATGGTGAAGGCAGAACTAAGCTATTTCTGAGCAGATTATAATGGTGCAATGGTCTTTTAACTGCTCCTGAGGGGCTACAGAAAAGCCTAGCAACTATACTGGACAAATATGTGATCTGAGCTGTGAGGTTACAATGCAAACCACTGCACCGCCGTGTCTTAAGCAACAAAAGACACTGACAGAAAAAATACCTGAAACAAAATACTACAAATGGCCACAAACTAGCAATAAATAAACAAAATACAGATCATTGCATTAACAGGTTTCCAATCTTGGGGCACATCAACCGCAGCATATGACTGGCTCGTTCCATTGTCTGAAGTCAGGGCTCCAGGCACAGCAGGAATGTCTTTTTTGTTTCCCATGTATCTTTGCATGTACTTTGCATTTTCTCCCTCCATCAAGAAGAAAGAAATACATTGTAAATAGTGATAAAGCTTTTATTGTTATTATTTCATTATTTTATTATTTTTGATGTCAGGAGGGGGAAGAGGAGGAGGAAGAGGGCTCCTTTAAGGCTTGTTCTGAGATTGCTATTGTGCACAATTATGCCTGCAAATTAGCCATGTGGTGCTGTGTATGTGGAGGCAGTACTCAGAGTACTGCAAGTTTATTTTAAGCAAATGTGGGATGGAAATGTTGCAGTGTTTTTCAATCTTTGTGTCTTCAGGACTCGTTTTTATTTTTTTAAGTTAACTAACTACCCACATACAGCAAATGAAGAACATTGGGGATTGAAATAACAGTGAGTGGAAGAAAAAGCATTTTTTATCCTTGTGTGCTTGTAACCCAGCGATGGCTACATTAGCAACAACTTTACAGTAGGTATGCATGAATGTTCCGCTCATGGCTACTACTACGACCACTCTGTGATGTCATGCTGGCCTTGCAAAGCATTGTGGGGCACTTGGAAAAAAACATTTGCCTAAGCACAATTTTCAGGAAAATATTCAGCGAACAAGTTCACCAGTGAACACAGCATAGTCACTGAGAAAAAAGCTTTGTCAAAGTTTGCTGATCAACACTATTCACTAGTTTATTTTTAGGTGAAATTAACACATGTATTTTGTACATTTTCTGATATATCGCCTTTGGAACAACATCACATATAGTTGATAGTCAAGTCTTCTGTAAAAACACTATCTTGGCTTTTACCCCTGTTAGATGGGAGAATTCATTTTTCTCTCTAGTTCGTGATTGAGAACTAATGCTTTGGTAAAGAGTGAATAAAAATTTCATATGAGCATAATAAAACAGATTCATACATTTCTAGATTTCCACCTGAAAAGACACATTACTTCTAAAATAAAAGTATATTCAAAAGCCAAGATAAAAAGGGCAGAAAAACGGCGTTAAAGTGATAAAGGAAAGAATGGAAAGCAACAGAGATTGTAAATGAAAAAGTGTCAAACAGGGAAACACACAGAGTATATGTTATTCTGATTCTTTATATCACTATGTGCATGGCCTGCTAAACAGCAGGTGGTCAGGAGGAGATAAAAAACGTATGAATAAAGCAAAAACTGAAGATCTAACAAGAAATACTGCCTTCTAACATTTGTCTACAATCTGTTTCATTCCAGCTTCCAATTGTGGCTTTTTATCCCTTATGAAAAGTGTATGTGAATGTAAAAGCTGTCATCAACTGTATTTTGTTCCATAACACTTTTTAGTTTGTAGTGTTCTTGTAGTTGTTTCTACAGTCTGCATGGATATTGGATTGTAAACAAGTTCAGCAATACTGAGTCACTGTAAATCTCTGAGTAAGTCACCTAATTCTCTAGTGTTTAACTTAAAAAATAAATACATGAATAAAGAAAATACAGTAGAACCTATGTGAGAATCTTTGGCAGGTCATTAAACTGTTACTAATTTGACTTTTAAAGTTACATTCTTTCACCATCAGAGGGCATTTACCCATTGTTTCATTTTCAAATCCACATATTTAAGTTAAGTATCCAGAGGACTGAAGCCTAAAGAAGTAACAGTGAGTGTAAGGCAGATCTCAGCCTTGGATGAAGTGCCAATCTATAATACAACACTTATCCACATATCCATATTAAGTCAATTAATACAGTATATATATATATATATATATATATATATATATATATATACTGTATATAGCAGACCCCCGTGACCCTGTGTTCGGATTCAGTGGGTTGGAAAATGGATGGATGGATATATATATATATATATATATATATATATATATATATATATATATATATATATATATATATATTCCTGTTATCTTAATGCCTAGGGATCAAACCGGTGTTTGTAATGGACACCTGTTAATGGTGTGTGTCCATTTTTGACATTTTAATTTTGTTCCAATGTTATTCATTTTTATTTCTTCAGCTTTTGATTTTTTATCATTCTTCAATGATATAAAAATGTCATTTTATGTCTATGGTTTTCTATGGGTGCCGGCATTTTCCGATAATAAAATTATTGATAATTCCATTTTGTGGCCTTGGGATGTGACATGTTGCTGAGTAATGTGATATTCGCACGTGCAACATATGATGTTGACATATTGATAGCAATTCACATCAAAACATTCTAACTTTGTTGCCTCCAACAAAGAAAAGAACATCATAAAACCTCAGCACTGAAAATGAAATCAGGCAATAAATGATCGGTTTTGACTTTTGTTTTAGTTTATGGTTTTAAATCTGTTTTTGGTTACAAAACATGTTATTAAATAAATAACAATTTCTGTGTACTGTCTCTGATAAACATTCCTTAATATTCTTCTGTTGACTGCTGAAGAAAAGACTTAAAATCCTGGCCACTCACTTCAACATTTGTTTCCGGGGAAATCATTTTCATCCTACCGAGCACGTACCACCCAGCATGTTAGCAGCAAATATTTTTATAGCCTCAAATTGAGCATTACATGATACAATAAATGGGGCATTCACTTGCTGTAATGAATAGTAAGTCTTTTCTGATATATTAATGAACTTGGATCCTGGGTCCACATCCTGAAAATCATCTTGAAAGAGTGGCACAATAGCACACAATGCTGTTGGTCATTGTATGTGTGGAGTTCACATCTTTGTCTCTTGTTATGCATGGGGTTTCCTCTAACAGCTCCAAAGACGTTCTGATAAGGTGCACTGCTGACTCCACTGTGGTCCAATGTGGGGTTATGCTTGAGTGAGCCCTTTGATGGACTGGTACCCTTCCCAGGTTTGAGCTCAGTTCTCCCTGGATAGGCTCTAGCCCTCCATAGCTCTGAACTGAATCAAGCAAGTCTGAGAATAATTTGTTATTTTACTTGTCTTGTGTCTAATAACTGCTAAAACTTGTATTGGGTTCTCCTTGTCACCTGTCACCTCTGTGATTTCCCACATAACGTTTACAACTTCTTTGGACAGGGTTGGTAGTATCTAAGAATAGGGGATACAACTTTATTTTAGGATGTTTATTTTGTAGTCAGGGCTGGATTAAGACGAAATTGGGCCTGATGCTGCAGCGCAAAAGAGGCCTATTTTTTCTCAGCATTGGTGCATGTGCATTTGACACTCACCATACATGCGCACTCAGACCGACCAAGGAGCCTTAATTGCTTGCGACGCAACCAGCCAGCCTTTATTGAACATGTATAATAATAACAACGTAGTATCATAACAATTCAAGATTAACATCAAACTATGTAACATCAGCATTCAATAGCAATTGTCTGAAAAGTACACTTAATGCAGAAAACCTAACAATGAAATACACAAAATTTCACAATTCTCTTACAAAACAGAGTAAGAAAAAATGAATTTGCATATGACATTTTGTCAAAGTGACTCAGTTCAGGCTCTTGAGGGTAAAAATTTGTCCACGATTTAAATTTCATAATACACCAGAATCCTGTCAAAGATTTAAAAAATTCTAAACATCCATGCCGGGCCCGTGGGCTGGCTTTTAGTTTTACCTTTACAGATAACCATTTAAATAGCCATTGATTTTACTGTACAACTAACTTTCAAGGTGAAAAATTTACTACGTGGCACTTACCAAACAATAATAAAGTGGCAAGAATGCCCAAGATATTGCAAAAAACGCAGCTAAATTACTAAGTAAACTGTTTAACATAAAATTAATAGCATTAACTTGAAATCTTCAATTAACAATAAACACAACGATGTTATAGTTACGTCACAGTGCAAAAAACAATAGTAACTGTATAATAAGTAACACTGTGTCTAGGCATCCGAAAGTCGGACTCCAAATTTCATTCTAAGAATTATTTTGAGGTTAATATAGCAATGGAAAACTGATCAGCTTCCTGAAAATTCTCGTCTGTTTTCATCTGGGCCTATTTCAGGAATGGGCCTAATGCTGCAGCATCAATAGCACCCACCTTAATCCAGCCATGTTTTCAGTTGATGGATATCTAGAACACATGGTTGAACAGGACCCTTGTACGTCTTTCAGGCACAGAGATGAACTTCATATGCTAGTGTCTCTTCTTGAGCTACGATGAAAGTTAACTTTGATTCACTTAAGAGTTGCCTGTTTAATACCTATGGCCTGACCCAACATACTAGTTTCTCTTAATAAGCAATCCAAAGTGTTAACCAAAGTTGAAATTTTCTAACAGCCCTCTGCAGTAGTGCATTTTAAACTGTAATGCTTTCATTTGGGTTTTGATGATATCTGTTACAATAAAAACTCTTAAATGTTTATGAAGGGGTAGGTGCAAAATGTTTTTTTAGCACTGCTGCAATTTCCTGATATGAGCCCTCAGTGGGTTTATCCGGGGAAATGAGTGACCTCACTGTTTCAAATGTTCTTCTGCCGATTACACTCGGCAGCACTGCACACTTCTGGTCAGCATCTGTTACTTTATTATCTTCCAGGAAAATGTTTAGTCCTTCTGCATGCAAATCTCATGAGGCTGGGTTTTCAATGTCGAACTGTTCAATGTGGCCCAACAGTGCTATTTTGCAGTAGTATAATAATAAAGTTTTTTTATTATTATTATTTAAAATTACAACTTCCTTTATAGCATGATGGCAGGTTACTGAAAATGATCTCCTCCTTGTTGCAACTGTTAAGTATTTAATGGAAGAATTAATCAGATGAATTTGTCTCTGGATTAGTTGTTATTTTGATGCTTTGTACACAACTCTCCATGTCAAAACAACAAGAAAAACAACAGAGAATTAAATTCCCAAAGGAAAATGGCACCATCTACTGGAATAAACTAATACAGCAGAAGAAGTATTATATGCAAAATTACAATAATTCAGACATAAAAACAATGAATTGTGTCTCATAAGGAAACAGACCATTTATTTCTCTGATTTCCACTTTTCTGGGGTCTTAATTGCAACACGCTGAAATGGATTGATCAGGCAAACCTCTCTGCTAACAATTCTTTCTTGAATGATTTGCTGGTTTCTACTTTTTCTTTTTAATCCAATATTTTTCCCATATTTTATTTACTCCACAAAAAAAACCTTGGAGATATGGAGGAGTATTTTGGACAAAATTAAAGAAATAAATAAAAGTACTGTGAAATGTGATAATAACCCAGCCACAGGGGATTCACAAACCAGTGTGTTTCTTCGTGCCAGTCCCAAGCCCAGATAAATGGGGAGGGTTACGTCAGGAAGGGCATCCGGTGTAAAATTTTGCCAAATCAATATGCAGACAACAATACAAATTTCTATACCGGATCAGTTGAGCCCTGGGTTAACAACGACCGCCACCAGTACTGTTAGCCAACAGGGTGCTGGGGGAAATTGGGCTACTGTTGGCCGAAGAAGAGGGGGGAGACGTGTCCAGAGGCAGGAGGCGAGGAGGAAAGTAAAGAGAGTGGAAATGAGAGTAGGAACTTTAAATGTTGGCAGTATGACTGGTAAGGGGAGAGAGTTAGCAGATATGATGGAAAGAAGGAAGGTTGATATATTGTGCGTGCAAGAGACTAAACAGAAGGGGAGGAAGGCCAGGTGGATTGGAGGTGGATTCAAATTGTTCTATCATGGTGTGGATAGGAGGAGAAATGGGGTAGGAGTTATTCTGAAGGAACAGTATGTCAAGAGTGTTTTGGAGGTGAAAAGGGTGTCAGACAGAGTAATGATTATGAAGCCTGAAATTGGAGGTGTGATGATGAATGTTGTTAGTGCATATGCCCCACAAGTTGGGTGTGCAATGGATGAGAAAGAAGTTTTTGGAGTGAGTTGGATGAAGTGATGAACAGTGTACCCAAGGGACAGAAAGTGGTGATAGGAGCAGATTTCAATGGGCATGTTGGTGAAGGGAACAGTGGAGACAAGGAGGTGATGGGTAGGTATGGTGTCAAGGAGAGGAATGAAGAATGTCAGAGGATAGTGGATTTTGCCAAAAGGATGGACATGGCTGTGGTGAATACATATTTTAAGAAGGGGGAGGAACATAGGGTTACGTACAAGAGTGGAGGAAGATGCACACAGGTAGATTACATCCTATGCAGAAGAGTCAATCTGAAGTAGATCGAAGACTGCAAAGTGGTGGCAGGGGAAAGTGTAGTTAAGCAACATAGGATGGTGGTCTGTAGGATGACGTTGGAGATCAAGAAGAGGAAGAGAGTGAGGGCAGAACCAAGGATCAAATGGTGGAAGTTGAAAAAGGAAGACTGCAAGGTTAAGTTTAGGGAGGAGGTGAGACAGGCACTGGGTGGCAGTGAAGAGTTACCAGACACCTGGGAAACTACAGCAGATGTAGTAAGGGTGACAGAAAGAAGCATGCTTGGCGTGAAATCTTGAAAGAGGAAGGAAGAAAAGGAAACCTGGTGGTGGAATGAGGAAATACAGGATAGTATACAAAGGAAGAGGATGGCAAAGAAGAATTGGGATAGTCAGAGAGATGCAGAAAGTAGACAAGAGTACAAGGAGATAAGGCGCAAGGTGAAAAGAGAGGTGGCGAAGGCTAAAGAAAAGGCGTATGATGAGTTGTATGAGAGGTTGGACACAAGGAGGGAGAAAAGGACCTGTACCGATTGGCTAGACAGAGGGACCGACCTGGGAAAGATGTGCAGCAGGTTAGGGTGATAAAGGATAAAGATGGAAACATATTCACAAGCGAGGAGAGTGTGTTGAGCAGATGGAAAGATTACTTTGAGAGGCTGATGAATGAAGAGATCAAGAGAGAGAAGAGGTTGGATGATGTGGAGATAGTGAATCAGGAAGTGCAACGGATTAGCAAGGAGGAAGTAAGGACAGCTATGAAGAGGATGAAAAAAGGAAAGGCCGTTGGTCCAGATGACATACCTATGGAAACATGGAGGTGTTTAGGAGAGATGGCAGTGGAGGTTTTAACCAGATTGTTTAATGGAATCTTGGAAAGTGAGAGGATGCCTGAGGAGTGGAGAAGAAGTGTACTGGTGCCGATAATTAAGAATAAGGGGGATGTGCAGGACTGCAGTAACTACAGGGGAATAAAATTGATGAGCCACAGCATGAAGTTATGGGAAAGAGTAGTGGAAGCCAGGTTAAGAAGTGAGGTGATGATTAGTGAGCAGCAGTATGGTTTCATGCCAAGAAAGAGCACCACAGATGCAATGTTTGCTCTGAGGATGTTGATGGAGAAGTTTAGAGAAGGCCAGAAGGAGTTGCATTGCGTCTTTGTGGACCTGGAGAAAGCATATGACAGGGTGCCTTGAGAGGAGCTGTGGTATTGTATGAGGAAGTAGGGAGTGGCAGAGAAGTACATAAGAGTTGTACAGGATATGTACAAGGGAAGTGTGACAGTCGTGAGGTCTGCTGTAGGAGCGACGGATGCATTCATCGTGGAGGTGGGATTACATCAGGGATCGGCTCTGAGCCCTTTCTTATTTGCAATGGTGATGGACACGTTGACAGACGAGATTAGACAGGAGTCCCTGGGGACTATGATGTTTGCTGATGACATTGTGATCTGTAGCGATAGTAGGGAGCAGATTTAGGAGACCCTGGAGAGGTGGAGATATGCTCTAGAGAGGAGAGGAATGAAGGTCAGTAGGAACAAGACAGAATACATGTGTCTAAATGAGAGGGAGGTCGGTGGAATGGTGATGATGCAGGGAGTAGAGTTGGCAAAGGTGGATGCGTTTAAATACTTGGGATCAACAGTACAGAGTAATGGGGATTGTGGAAGAGAGGTGAAAAAGAGAGTGCAGGCAGGGTGGAATGGGTGGAGAAGAGTGTCAGGAGTAATTTGTGACAGACAGGTATCAGCAAGAGTGAAAGGGAAGGTCTACAGGATGGTAATGAGACCAGCTATGTTATATGGATTGGAGACAGTGGCACTGACCAGAAAGCAGGAGACAGAGCTGGAGGTGGCAGAGTTAAAGATGCTAAGATTTGCATTGGGTGTGACAAGGATGGATAGGATTAGAAATGAGTACATTAGAGGGTCAGGTCAAGTTGCACGGTTGGGAGACAAAGTCAGAGAGGCGAGATTGCATTGGTTTGGACATGTGCAGAGGAGAGATGCTGGGTATATTGGGAGGAGGATGCTAAGGATAGAGCTGCCAGGGAAGAGGAAAAGAGGAAGGCCTAAGCGAAGGTTCATGAATGTGGTGAGAGAGGACATGCAGGTGATGGGTGTAACAGAGCAAGATGTAGAGGACAGAAAGATAAGAAGATGATCCGCTGTGGCAACCACTAATGGGAGCAGCCGAAAGAAGAAGAAGACTGAAAAATGTGATAATAAATAAATAATACCATTAAATGTGAGTACAAATTATGAAATGTGTCACAAAATATATTTTAGTTGTTTATTTATTTATGTATTTATTTAATTATTTATTTGTTTATTTATTTCAGTGACACAGCACACAACATGAAATCAGCCTTGAAATGAAAACTGTCATTTTCACTTGTCAAAGGGCTCTAGTAAGTACTAACATTACCGAAACTGCTGAAAGGGGACATAAGACCCCTTGGTCAAAAAGATGGTGAAAAGTATTCATGCATTATAAACACCTGGTGGATTATTAAATTACAAACACATTCTTTTGCAATGTAGTAGTAAAATCAAAGAATTTCCACACAAAGACAGAACTGACTTTTTGAAATCTAAAGGTTTATGCTTTCAATGTCTCACACAGGAACTCCTTGGTAAGAACTGTAAAAAATGTTCTCTGCAGCACCCAGGCATCCTGCATATCACCAAAGAGGATGGAGCAACATCCACTAATGAGGGGACTGAAAACATAATCTGTGCATTTACGGGGGTCAGAGAAGAATATGCAGTTTATGTGGTCCTTGTTAAGGTAAAATTACGTAGAAACAGGTGCCTTTATAGATCCTGGTAGTAAGGTAACAATTGTACTGAAAATCTTCAGCAACAGTTAAATCTCTCTATTATAAAAAAAAACTTGGGACAAGACTTTTTTCCTGCGACGAGACGTGATCTTTTGAAGAGAGACAGAGAGACACTTTCACGTCCTGCAAGATGGGCAAGTCATATCATACTTACAACCTTTGGAAGCAAGTCCTGTGATACACATGCAGAGCAGGTGAGAGATAATGGAAGTAGGAAAATTTGGAAGTCTCAAAAAAAATGAGAGTAAAGATCACATTAGCGCAAACAAATGGAAGATATTACTCGGTGAAATAACGGAACAACGTAAAGAGTTCGAATAGTGTTTGAGGATGTCTGGGGGAGAAGAGAGACAAGGCAGTGACTTTAAAACGTTTGAAATGCTGTAAGAAATGCAGATCATGCGGCACGGGAGCAGCAGCAAGCCAGCAGCTGATCGAGCAAAGTTATTTGTTTCCCGTTTTATCATCGTTAAAGAGGGGTCTCCCTGGGGTGCATTCAGCCCCTTCTTCACAACAGCGTGTAGCACTTGGTGGGGGGGGGAGGGGTTGGCGAGTGAAAAAGAAGATCACAATTATTCCCTAATACAGTGAATAATTGAGGTACTGATTCAAGAATGCAATCTAAATCTTCTATTTTATCAGATTTAAAAATCCACGTGCTTAGTGACAAGACATATAGGTCACTATACCAGTGGCCAGAGAAAATAATCTAGTGCACGAATGTAGGATAGGAACTTAAAGAAATACTAAGCTTTAAACATCTTATACAAGAACAGTCCTTTTTTGTAATATCAGTTTTTCTCTTTATTTTTGTGTGAACCTGAAGAAATTTTAGGCAAACAAAGGTAGAGGACCTGCTATTTGCTGTATTCCATGCACATTATGTTGTGATTTTGCATTTATCTTAAAATGCAAAATATTTACACATTGATAATGTTTTGTATAATGTTTTTGACTATGTGAATGAACTCAATTTGCAGTCTTATTATTTTCTTTTCATGTTGTTCTCCTTTCTGAACCAATATATTACACTTGTTAAATGTTTCCTTTAAGGATAAACCTGTTCAAGTAGAAAGAGTTTTAAGATTAGATTAGATTATTTATTTATAAAAACACATTTAAAACAGCAGAGGTTGCGCCAAAGTGCTGTACAAAAAAGCATTAAAATAAACACAATACAAACAATCATGCAAAAGCAGATTAATAAAACAAGCAATTGTAACATCCACCACAATCCCATCATACACAATGAAAGACAGAAGAAAACAAGTAGGTCTTAAGCCAACTTTTAAAAACCTCGATCGAGGATGAAGACCTGGGGCCTCATGCATAACGGCGTGCATAGAATTCGCACTATAACATGACGTAAGCACAAAAGCCGAAATGTGCTTATGCACAGAAAAATCCAGATGAATGAATCTGTGCGTTCGCCAACTTCTGCATTTATCCGCTACATAAATCCCGCTCAGCATGGAAATAAACGCACGTGCACGCGCCTGCTGTCCCGCCCCAACTCCTCCCAGAATTACGCCTCTTTGAATATGCAAATCAATATAAATAGCCCTTAAGCCCAGCATTCTGTTAAAAGGCAATGGCAAAAGTACGAGGAAAAATAGAAGAATTTCAGCGAATACCAAATGGAGGCAAAGAAAAACGTACTATTTGTTGGTTTAAAGTTATATAAGCAACAAAAGGAAGTTGATCGAGTGACATAGCATGTCAGAGAAACTCGAAAGCTCAAGTTCACAAAGTCGCATGATGCCTGAAATAAAAAAGTTGTCACATATCAAAGTCGTCTGAGTGTCATATGAAAGCTTATTAGGGTACAGTGAAAAAAAACGCACACAGTGTGAAAAAAGCACGAAATGTCAACTTTAATCTCGAAATTTCCACTTTAATCACATAGTTTATTTTGTCATTAAAGTAGAACTTCATAAACTTCATCTTAAAATCGTTTAATTTACTAGTTTCTCAAATCACATCGTAACTAAAGTAGCACGTTAAATGCTTTGTTGTGTATTTGATCTTATATGTGCTCTATGTGCCTGAATCACTACGTGCTCTTCCTCCAACAGGAATCCATTACGTTCGTAATATTACAGCTCTCTGAATAAGTAAAATACTGAGAAGTATACGTGATATCATTTTCATGATGATATGAGTTAAAGCATGTTACTAAACATGGGAACACGGTGGCGCAGTGATTGTTCATGTCTTACAGCAAGATGCTTGCTGCGCCATGCACGACCTTCAATGAAATGCTTTATTACAGAAGTACTTTACTGTCTTTTTCAAATGTACTAACCCCCAATTCCTGTCCTTACTTTTCTTTCTCCAAATCAGCTCTGTAATAGACGTTAAGCCATCTGTAAGCATAGAACACAGATTCTTCAAAACTTTTAAGGAACATCGAAATATCTTCGTAATGTTTAATTATTCTATCCATCTATCCTTCCAGTGTCGCGCCAGCCACAGCATGAAAACAGCGTGAGGCAGGAACAAACCGTGAACAAAGCTCAAGCTCACTAGCGCTGCGGCATTGTGTAGTTAAAGTTAAAGTTTTATCTGTATGATATAATCAACATATTTTGCTGCATTTCATCTTAAAAATGATATCATCATCATATGTAAATACGCGCTTTATAAAGTGGCTCAGGTTGTGCAATATTATAACTGTATCATAAGTACAATTACCTCACGGTAACTTGCAAGTACAAACAGTTCAACAAGGAGCACTTGATGGACTGATTGAGTGTGTGTATAGTTCTTAGGATGAAATTGTTTGTGAACCGCGAGGTCCAAACAGGAAAGGCTGTGAAGCGTTGGTCGGATGAGAGCAGTTCAAATAGCTAATGGCTGAGGCAGAGAGTGCTTGATGCTGTATAACGATAATTCTCTTTCCAATCGCTGTAGATCTGTGATTCACACTCAGATACAGTGATATAAATACTCTGAGTGGTGCAGTGCGAGTAATATGGAAAAAGATGATCCGCTGTGGCAACCCCTAACGGGAGCAGCTGACAGAAGAAGAAGGTGCAGTGAGAGTAACAACGCTAAAGCAGTTATGGTATTTAGAATAGTTTGACCATTCTGTGGACCATTATATTGTTACAGGTTAATTACAATCAGGTGCATTAAATTTATGAATGATATGCGGTTAATTTCAGTGTATTTGATAAAACCACCGTCGTGGATGTGGATCTAAGAAAGGGTAACCACACAGGAACAGTAGCACTGCTTTGACGCTGGGTGCTGCCAGTCTGCAAAACCGAGCAGAGAACTTGCGTACCACAGGGTATGAGATACCGTGGAAAAGTGCGTGGCTTTACGTCAAGTGTAGGTCTTATACATCGCGATTTGAACGTGGAAACGTTCTTACGCAACATTTCTGTGCGTACGCACCGTTTATACATGAGGCCCCTGATGTGCAGAGGCAAGTCATTCCAAATTTAAAATTGTATATTTGTACAAAATTAACTCCGTCTTACATTAATACTTGTTCCTGTTGGTTTTCATTAAAGTTCTTTACATTTTAAGTCAACTGGTTACTCAGAATTGCCATGTATTGGACTGATCCTGCTTCTGGGGTTGATTTTTTTTTCTTTTTGAGCAATTCCAAAAGGAGATACTCCAGTCCCTTCAACCATAAAATGACTTACTCATTAGGGTATAATAAGGTATAGGGTATAATAATGTAGTCTCTTTCCTGTTTCACACAAATTGGTGTTTGGCCCAAATTACTTTACTCAAACCCAGAAGCCTCTGTGTGGGTAACCAATGTAAACTTATTTCTATTCATCATTAACCCAAATGTGTCTTATTGATCCTTAAAAATGTATTAAATGACTTTACAAGATCTCTGGATTTAAAATTAATCTGGAAAAAGTAGACTCGTTAGCACATAATAGTTTATTAGTTTTATATTTCAGCCAGGATTCAACACTTTGATAGTGTTCAAATTCATTACGTTCTTTTTGTCCATTTTTGAATCTTTTGTTTATTTTAATAGTGTTACTTTTGCTCATTATTTGCATTATTCTGTGTTTCTTATTAACTTAGTGTACTTCATTTCTATGTGTCATTGCTTGTTCTGATATGACCCTTGTATTTTTTGAGTGGTTCCCCAAGAAGTGAGTTGTCAAGGGGCAGCCCTCAGCCCTATAAATGCTAAGGGAAACCCTTAGATTCTTGCAGTACATTGAACGTGCTGGCATTCATGAGTTTCTTTTGTGGTTATTCTGTGATTTTGTGAATTAACTGAACTTTTGACCTTAGGCTTTATTTTTAACTTTGTACTCTGGATCTGTGTATTGGGACTTCTTTGCCTTTGGTTTCCCTAGCCTTTGTGTTCCTGGAGGTTATTTTGTACCTCACAGCATTTTTGTAAACATAAATCTTTTTATTTATAAAAATTCTATATTTGCCCTTTTCTTTACTAGGTGCGGGTTGACAGTTCCCCTTCTGTTTTTCACCTGCATTATTATCATTCTTTAATTTAATATTATTTATTGTATCAGTATGCTGCTGCTGAAGAATGTGAATTTCCCATTGGGATTAATAAAGTATCTGTCTATCTATCTATCTAGTACGCATTCTGAGATATTTTGGAACTTCTTGTGCTTAGGAAACCCATGTTCATGACACTTAAAAGGCGATTCACTGAGTGTCTTAGAGCAATTCAAAATATATGGGAATTACAGTTACAAGTAAGCTGAAAGATCTTTTCAAACATAATTGGCAGTATCAGATTTAAAGCACTAAGGAAGATGTCAAAAGATGGTCAACTCTTCACCTCTTCTTAGCAGGCACTTTTCAAACTGTGCCCCTGTGTTCCTGTTGAACTAATTATAAAGTAAAAGCCTGGATCTACTACACTAATTCTTTTCATAATTTTAAATTATTCAATCACCTTAATCTCCATTGTCTTATTCTGAAAAGGCTCAGCTCTTTTAATCTTTCCTCATAAATCATCCCTTACAGTCCTGGAATCATCCTGGTTGCTCTTCTCTTGACTTTTTCTAGTGCTGCTAGGTCTTTTTTGTAGCCCAGAGGCCAAAACGTTACACAGAATTCCATATGAGGCCTCACCAGTGTATTATAAAGCTTAAGAATAACTTCCTTGGACTTGAACTCTACACATTGTGTTATATAACCCACCATTCTGTTAGACTTCTTCATATTTTTGTACATTGTGTAGAAGCTGATGTTAAGTCCACTACAACTCCTAGGTCCTTCTCATAATGGATACTTCAAGTTTCATTCTCCCCATCGTATATTCAAATCTAACACGTGTACTATCTACATGTAATGCTTTACATTTATTTGCATTACATTTCCCATCCTGATATATTTGTTTTGTTTCAGCCTTTTTAATCTAAACAGTATTTCTCCCTCTACAATTTGCAAATCAGTAAGTGCCTCCCTGCTAATCCCTGTTACTGCTGTTACGTTATCCACTTCTTCACTGTCTTTATATTTTAAGTCACTATAAGTGTTTCTGATATACGTTCACACCTCATTGACTGTTCTTTCAATACTAAAATACTGAAAGAATCACTTTAGGTCATCTTTCACCTTTTCTGCAGTGTTCCTCTTTACCTGCCTTTTAGCTTCCTTAACATCCTTCTGAATGGCTGCCCTCTTGCTCTCATACGCCTACAGCTAGCATCGGAGTTATTAGTCTTATACATCTTATACAGCTTTTTTGTCATTTGAAATGTCCTTTTTAGCTCCTTATTAACCCTCTGGTAAGTTTTTTTTTTTTTATCTCTTACTGAATCACAAATAAAACGTATTCCAGGTCTATAATCACACTCTTAAAATAAGGCCTCTATCTCTAATGCTTTTAAGCCAATTCCAGACATCCTCATTAAGATTTGGCTTATCCTTCAACTGAAAAAGACCTGCATTTAAATCCAGTTTTACATAAATAGCAACCCTACATACTTCTCTTTTCAATCTATCCTAAAAAAGGGGCTGATGACTGTAGAGGTTGACAAGACGGGAGTTGGGAGAAAGGGACCACAGCTATCAGCATCTCTGCTGGCTGGAAAGACCTGCTTGGGTAAGCGGGGAAGAAAGAGTAAGAGAGCCGCGGCAAACTGGTTGGCGATCACCTCCTGAGATCTAGTGTACTGAGATTATTTTAATAATGTACAGATGTTTTTTATCTGGCACGTGACCACTGCTTTTATTATGGGATTACTTATTGGTTTATTTATTGGGATTATACACTGCACTTTATTAATTGTTTGGAATTAAAGCACTTCACACTGTTTTGCAAAGAAAAGGGAGAAAAAATGGTGGTCTGTCAGTTTTTGAGAGAGATGGGTGTTATTGTGGTATTAAAGGACTGCGATCTGCTGGTCAGAAAAGAGATAGAGTTTGTCTTTTATTCAAACTTTAAAAGTGGAGGAGAGTGAGTGAAAGAGAGCAGGTTTCTGCCAGAAATATGTAAGAGTAGTCATGAGGTTGGATGTACAGAGCCCCTCTGGGAATACGATAGGCAAGGCATGATGTTCAACAACTGCTGATGCAGTAATAAGGAAGGCTGCTAGGAATACCCTTTATCAGTAGAACATGGCGAAGTGCTGCTTCAGAGTAGAGACAAATGAAGTTGCTAGGAATACCTTGGGTCCACGGGAGTGTTGGAGTTAAGGCCATAGAAGATCTGACTAGAACAGTGTGGAAAGCTAACCTGTGATAGTGATAATCGACCGAGTACTAGGAGATTCATTATGAGTCGTCACTTTAGGTGTCAGTTTTATGCAAGAGACGATGTGTTTTTCTCCTTTATGGATCTGATTTTTTTTAAAGAAACTCCTTTTTGTCAGAGAAAACAAAATAAACAAAACAAAAAGTAGCCCTCATGGCTTAACATTTTTGATGGCTCTTCTTGAGTGGATCTAATTTTGGAGGAGCTCCTTTTGGCAGTTTGCTCGGTCTGAAATGAGATGCCACCATCCAGGGTGGGTCAGTTGCCTTCACCAGGTGTCTTCTCAGCACTGTGGAGGGAAAAGGAGATGACCTAGTTCATAACAGTGCCCCCTTACTTCCAGGTGTGGTATTACATACCTTGGATGAGCCTGGAAGGTGATTTTCTGATGTGCATGCGTGACAGTGTATGCATTCATATACTGCAAGCATTTTGAGATTGTTATTCACTACAGTCTTCATGCATCAATCGATCTTCGTAATTAATTCACGTTATATTTCCCTCTGGGGACAAATACATTTCTATCTATCTATCTATCTATCTATCTATCTATCTATCTATCTATCTATCTATCTATCTATCTATCTATCTATCAGTAACAAATCATACTGCAGACTACTGTACCATAACCCTCAAAGGTTTTGTGTGCTGTTTTTAAATATTACAGTAGATATCTGTGTGTCATGTTTGGTTAACTGAGGGGTTTTGAAGCCTGCTGTATTTTTCTTTTCAGCAAATAACTAATCTAAACCAGAAAACCGCCATTATTTTAGCTTATTGTAATTCCTACAGTGGAAGAGCACACTTTTTTCAGGCAACCTTTGGATTCAATTGTCTAAACATCTATGCATCTAAAAGACAATTAGTAAAAGCAAACATTAAATGTGCTTCAACATCCAACATCCAAATGCAGATTTAAATTCTAAGGTAAATTTATATAAAATAAAAATGACATTTAAATAAAATTTCCAGGGAGCAGGATAGTGCAGTGGTTAGTGCTCCTGCCTCACAGATCCACTCTGTTAGCACAGAATCCCACTCCCACTAGCCACTTGTGTAGTGTCTGCATGTTTTTCTTGTGTCTGTGTTTTTATTTATTTTTTTTTCTCTTGGTACTCTGGTGTGTTTCAGACATCCCCAGAAGATTTTCTGGTTAAGTTAGTTTCCAAATCCATAAATATTGACCCCTCTGTGAGTTTGAGTGTGTGTCTGTGTTTATGATAGAAAGGCTGCTTCCTGTTTTCTTCAGAGTGCTGCCAGGATAGGCTGTGGCCTCTGAAACTCTGAATTGGATTAAACAGGTTTGAAAATGTAAAGCCATATTTTTGGCATCTTGTTGTTGAGAACTAAAATTACACGGAAAATAATTCATGTCTTCACGGAATTAACAGCTGCTGTCTGATTTACTTATGACGCTCCAAATGATGTAAATGGAGTTCTGGGCTAGACAAGAATCAATTACAAGTAAAATCTAAAACATTTCTGAATAAAAGTGCTCTTTTTCCAAACAATACATTGTATTTTATGACTGCTTTATGATAGTAATATTTAGATCCTCATTTGAAGCGAAAAATCATGTTACTTATACTGTCATAGGAATAGAAGATTGTTATGTTTTTCTTAGATATGTTAACAGTCTTTGTTAAATTACACCATAACATGATACACAAAAACAGTTGTTAAAAATAAATATTCTCATTGCTAAAAAATGTTTTGTGGTCAGTGTTCGGGATTGCAGACAATGTGTCTGTTTATTGCTCTTTTGGTGTCATTGACATAAGAATGGTCAGGAAATGCACATAAAACAAAACACTACACCCAAAGTTATTTGCCTCAAATGCCATGAAATGCAGATGTGACATTTATCTTCCAAATTTCTCTTTTTAATGCTAATAGCAATTAACATAAACACGTACTCCAAGTAGAAATTAGGAAAGGCATTCATTGAAAAAGAATAAGCTGTTCATTATGTAAGTCTGAATAAATACCCTCTAAAACCAAAGACAAATACATTTATTGAAACTTGTTGAATGGAGAACTGAAGCATAAGAAATCTTTTATTCTTGCTGTTACAAAAAATATGTAATAATAATGTAACTGTAGTGGATTATTTCAGGAATATTTAATGCTGGTAGTAATTTAGCAGTCTCTTACCCTGCTATTTTGGACTACTCCTTTAACAAAATGGAAAATATGGGGCGTCAAAAGTAACCATCCACCTTAGGTTTAGACAGCATTTTGTGTTTTTATATAAAGCAGCCTAAAAAAAAAATATGTCTATTTGTATCACACTGCTGTGGGCTGGCGCCCTACCCAGGGTTTGTTTCCTGCCTTGTGCCCTGTGTTGGCTGGAATTGGCTCCAGCAGACCCCCGTGACCCTGTAGTTAGGATATAGTGGGTTGGATAATGGATGGATGGATGTCTGTTTGTATCACATCTATTACTTACACCAAAGGAAAATGTTCAGATTAAAAAATGCATAAGTTTCATGAATATGCTTTGCATTGACCAATTATGAGTGAGTGACAATGTGCCTATTTACGGACTTGTGCCTCTCCAGGTTTGCTACCTTTACTCTGCCTGCCCAAAATTTGATAAGTTGGTCCGAAAATGGTTGGGTGAAAGGATATATAAATGTAGGAAGGTTCTGGATGGTAGTAAGGTAGAAGCTAATGTTAACAAGTACACAGCAACCATCTGAACGTGTAAAGACAGTAGCTGATTTTGTCTAGGTCAGGGGTGGGCAAAGTCATTCCTGGAGGGCCGCAGTGGCTGCAGGTTTTTGGTCCAACCCAAATGCTGAATTAGAAAACAATCCTTTCCAATAATTACTTTTCATGGCTTGTTAGTGCTTTAACTCTGCTATGTCAAGTCATTCTCATATCTTAGATTTTTTTTTCCATTCTAAGGATAACATCCAAATACTTTGAAGTGTAAAACGGATGGGTAATTCTCAATCTTTCACTTTTTTCTCTTCTCTTTCCTTCCAAGTATTTAATTAAACCAAATAGTGCACGATAAATACACACAGGTGTAAAGGGTAACAAGCAAAATGGATAACTGCTGGTTTCTTTTGTCATTTGCATCTTATTGCTAACAAGGAGCAATTAAAAACCAAGAATGCAGCTGTTTAAGACTTAAATAAGCAATAAGGGTTCAAAATCTTAATGAGGGAGATAACTACAATGAAGCAGAAGTGTTTCTAGAGCAATAAGTGCTTCTTATTAAGCAATTGGGTTGGAAGAAAAACCTGCAGCCACTGCGGCCCTCCAGGAATGACTTTGCCCACCCCTGGTCTAGGTGATCACATCTCTGCCACCTTCAGTCATTTATGAAGGCTTAAATCAAAGTAGTCTAGGGTTAGGGTGAAGAATTTGTCAGAGTTTTGATGGCCATTTTTGATTACATGGTGCTGCTCTTTTTCAAAATCTTATGGGAGGTTACAGAACACAATTTACAGTAAATGTATAAAATAAGGCAATATCATCAGATTACACAAGGCATTGCAAATTAAGTGGTTTTCACAAGTTTTGCATTACAGCAAAATTAAGAATAATCAATGTGTCTGTTATGAATCATGACATTATTTCTTAGTTATGTATTATTTAATAATGGCACATGCTAGGGTCACTTACTTGACATTTTGTGCAATCAGGTTCTATCATTTATGTGAAATAGGTGGTTGTTTAAGGTGGGAAAATCTGGGTAATACAATTTTTTAAAATACAATGGACCTTAATTATGAACGCTCAGACACAATACAATCATCTGACTCTCATTATAACCCACTTATAACTATGGGTGGCAGAGATTTCAGTGTGATAGCCCCTAAAATTTGGAATGCTCTTCCTCTTAGCCTTTGCGAGGAAAAATCTATTATTAATTTCAAACTCCTGTTAAAAACATATATTTTCAATGAGTATTATTCATTTTCTTGTACTGTATGTAATTTCTACTGTCTTGCTAATGTGTTTATTGAATTGTAAAGTGTCCTTGAGCATATGAAAGGAGGTACATAAATAAAACTTATTATTATTATTATTACTTATATTATATTTTCTTATTTTGGTGTACTAGCAGTATTTGGTCTTAGTGTCTGACATCCTGAACAAGTCCATTACAGGTGATCTTCCATATCCAAGGATGCATCACATTTAGCTTCACAGAGTCTCTCATGATCATTGATGTTCTTGTTTCTTTAATTTCTTCAGCTGCAAGTCTGCAGTTTTGTTCTTTTTCTTATTTTCCATCTTTATTTCATCATTAGCTGGCTCAGATTTTGAATGTATACATCTCTTTTCTGTCCATTTCTTTCTTTATTTTGCAAGCATGGTCAGCATCCATTTACAACCTTCGCATTTCCTGAACAGCATATTTAATGCTATGTACATTTTGCCTGTTTTATTATCACTATTATTGATATTATTATTCTTAATCAGTATTAACATGAATATTTTCTGAACTTAGTGAAAACTTATAGAAAAACCCAAAAATATAAAATAGCAGCCATGTGTGTCGTTTACACAGTATATATAACCTTATGATGCATTACATTTCTTAGCAATTTTATCAGTGGAGAGCGAAGAAAACCAAACAATGGATTTAAAAAAAAAATGTTTCTAAGTTAGCAAAGATGAAGACAAGACAATTTTAAATTTCACTGATTTGTATTTTTATAACTGTAAAGGACTTTAATTAAACATATTGTTTTCTTTTAAATACTGCTATTGTAAAAGGGAAATACAATCAGTCAGATAAAAATGTATATTATTATTTTATATCATGTTATTTTGTTATACCTACTGTACATGTATAGTCCTCCATAAAATTAATACAAGTACATGTGCAGAAATAAATCAGTTCACAATCCATTTTAACTACCATATCAAAAACAGACTGTTACTTTATGTAGCAAGACGTGTGGAGTACAAGTCCAAGGAGGTTCTGCTCAAGCTTTTTAATGCACTGGTGAGGCCTCATCTGGAGTACTGTGTGCAGGTTTGGTCTCAAAGCTACAAAAAGGACATAGCAGCACTAGAAAAAGTCCAGAGAAGAGCAACTAGGGTGATTCCAGGGCTACAGGGGATGAATTAAGAAGGAAGATTAAAAGAGCTGAGCCTTTTCAGTTTAAGCAAAAGAAGATTAAGAGGAGACATAACTGAAGTGTTTAAAATTATGAAGGGAATTAATACAGTGGAGTTTAAAATGAGTTCATCAAGAACACAGAGACTCAGCTAGAAATTTAAGAGTACATTTTGCACATGCATTAGGAAGTTTTTTCTTCACGCAGAGAACCAGGGACATTTGGAATAAGTTACCAAGTAGTGTGGTAGACAATAAAACTTTAAGGACTTTCAAAGCTTGGCTTGATGTTTTTTAGAAGAATTAAGTGTATGGGAACGGTGAGCTTTATTGGGCTGAATGGCCTGTTCCTGTTTATATTTTTCTAATGTTCTAAAATGTTATACAGGTAATATAGATTACACAGAATGTTATATAGGTAATATAGATTAATTGATGAGAACAGCAATAATGTTACATTCTATGACATTTCATAAAAGGTTTGTAAGATAATGTGTGCCATTTGCAGCCAGAGACGGCCCTGTGTGTCATACTAAACGAAAAGGCATTCTATAACATTGCATGTGCTTGGCATTTGTTAAGCATTAACCTTAGGGGTCTTACATGAATAATTGCAGAACTGTCATTTTGAGATTAACAGCACAGTGGTTATTGTTTTCGTAAAGTCTCCAAGTTCCACTTCCCTTTGCACCGGTGTTGTATTTCTGCCTTGTTCCCCACTGATGTCTAGTAGCAGGCTTTTTACACCATAATTCTTTGTTCACAATTTTGCATGACATTCCACATTCTTGTTGCCAAACATAAACTGGCACTCTGAACTGCTCTCTCCCGGGGCATCACAGGTCTGTTTTCCCCTTAAATTATACTTAAAGATTAAATTGAAAATTATTAAGGTTAGGTTCTCAAAATGAATTTTTGTTAAAATGTCATTTTCATGAAAAGTGCACTAGATGATATTTACTTGCATTACAGTTATTTAGAAAGTGTTAAATCTGGCCAAGTTGAAGAATATAGGCTTTTAAAAATGTAATTCAGTTACAATTCAATCACTTCCTCTTACTTGTGGACATTGCTGAGGATTTTGATGTCTCTGGGGTAGTAGGCAGGATTGAGGAGTCCCAGTGGCACACATGTAAACTGATATTCAAAAAAAGGGAAGTTATGATAGTAAGGGTTGTGAGGTGTGCTCTGGTGACACCGAGTCACTGTATGATGTATCACCAGCATCTGGGATGCCAGAGGTGTGGGAGTTTAACCTGCTGTTTACTTCAGATAAAATAACATACACAAAATAGGCTGTCAGTTCTGCAAACCAAATTTCAAGAGCCAGGGTATAAGCTCAGGGGCTGGTCTAACGAATGTTTTTTGTAGAAACTCCATGAAGTGCAGTTAACATTAAGGGAATTAAAAAATTAAGCTTAAATATTGGTAACCGAGTGGCACAGGTTTATAGAGTATTTGGGTGTATTTTGGAGTAAATGTAGTCTATTCTTCCAGTGTGGGCTACTATTGATATATTTTGAAGAGATAACTTATATGGACAAAAGATTGTGGATACCTATCTAATACCTGTATATTATTGTTGGATATTGCATTGCAAAGCCATGGGCAATAATATGGAGTTGCTATGCCCCAACATCCCCCATTTGCAGTTATTATACCCTCTACTCCTTTGGGAAACCTTTCCTCAAAATTTTGGAGTGTGTCTGTGGGAGTTTGTGCCCACTCATCCTAAAAGAGCATTTGTGAGGTCAGGTACTGATGTTGAACAAGAAGATCTGTCTCGCAATTTGTGGTCTAATTCATCCCAAAGGTGTTCAATAGTGTTAAAGTCAGGGTTCTGCACAGGACACTCAAATTTCTCCACACCAAACCTGTCAAACCACATTGTAATGGTAATGACTTTGTGCACAAGGGTACAGCCATGCTATAACAGAAAAGTGCCTTCCCCAAACTATTACTACAAAGTTGAAGGTGTGCAATTGTGTAGACTATATTTACCTTTCACTGCAACCAAGGGACTTACCTTAAACCCTGAAAAACAACTTCAAACCATTGTCTGTCCTCCACAATCCATCAGACTGTCAGATAGTGAAGCGTGATTATCATTCTAGAGAATATGTTTCCACTTCTCCAGAGTCAAATGGCGGCATGCTTTATACCACTCCAGCCTTGGCACTACACACAGTCATCTCAGGCTTGTGTGCAGTTTGCTGGCCATGGAAACCCATTTCATGAAGCTCCTGATGCACAGTTCTTGTGCTGATGTTGCTTCCAGAGGCAGTTTGGAATTGCCAATCATCCAAACCTGTATGTTTTTGAGGATTTGGGAGGAAAGAGAAGGCGAAAATGCAAACTCCACTGGACGACATCCAAGTGCAGGATTTGAACTGTAGATCTACAAAGCAACAGCAGAAATAACAACTGCACAACTATCCATCCATCCATCCATTTTCCAACCCGCTGAATCCAAACACAGGGTCACGGGGGTCTGCTGGAGCCAATCCCAGCCAACACAGGGCACAAGGCAGGAAACAATCCTGGGCAGGGTGCCAACCCACCGCAGGACACACACAAACATACCCACACACCAAGCACACACTAGGGCCAATTTAGAATCACCAATCCACCTAACCTGCATGTCTGTGGACTGTGGGAGGAAACCGGAGCGCCCGGAGGAAACCCACGCAGACACGGGGAGAACAAGCAAACTCCACGCAGGGAGGACCCGGGAAGCGAACCCGGGTCCCCAGGTCTCCCAACTGCGAGGCAGCAGCGCTACCCACTGCGCCACCGTGCCGCCAGCTGCACAACTATCCCACTTAAATAGTTGCATTTTATTTTAGATACATTTTCTTATATACAGTAGATGTAAAAATTATACCAAATGCCCTAAGCTGTTGGAGAATTACTCTGTCCCATAGTGGCTAAATAAGGGGATAAGAAAACGAAATAAAAAAAGTGGCCCTAGAATATCGGTCTGAACACACAAGGACTTTGCTGCAAAATGCACTCCCAGAACTCAAACAGGCTCTACTGGAAAGGGCCAGAAGAAGCCCCTGGAAATGCCAGTAGAGTCTGGCTGAAAACATCCACTGAGAGGCCAGACATGAAGTTTCATTTGTAGTGACATATCATTACGATTACTTAAAAGTCACTTACGAATTAAGAACAACCGTGCTAATGAGAAAAACTAAATAAAATGCTCTCACTTGCAAACAAAATTTACATTTTGTTAAGAATTTCTGGTTTCTGACTTGAGCTCTCCAGACTACATTTCTTGTTTAGCTCTGTTACATTGTCTGTAAAAAGTAAGTTTCATATTGTGTTGTAATGCAACATTGAATCACAGTGAATTTAATTATACTTTTTTGACACTGATCAGCAGAAAATACTCTTTATGTGAAAGTTGGTCTCTGCAAAGTGGTCTAAATTCATTACAAATATTTAACTCCAAATTATTGATTGCCTAAGTATTCAGCAATAGCAGCCTTGAGTCTGTGTGCACAGGTCTCTATTGCCTTTGCACATCTGCAAGCTGACAATTTTCCCCATGCTTCCTTGAAAATACTCTGTCAGACTTTATAGAACCTTGAGTGAGCAGCCTTTTTCAAATCCAACCACAAATTCTCAATTGGATTGTGATTTTCACTGACTCAGCCATTCCCGGACATTAACATGGTTGTTTTTAGGCCATCCCTGTGTAGTTTTGCATTTATGCTTGAAGTCATTGTCTTGCTGGAACGTAAATCTCCAGGGCACAGTATTTCTCTGTAATTTCCTGCACTCATTTTCCCCTCTTCCCTCACCAGTCTTCCAAGGCCTGCAGCAAAGAATCATCCCCACAACATGACGCTGCCACCTAAATATGTTGTGTTTTTGATAATTTGCAGTGCTTGGCTTGCACCACACATGACATTAAGTCTAATATCCAAAAAGCTCAATTTTGGTCTCATCAAAACCTTGTAGCTGACTTCATAGCCTCCCATTTGCCATCTATAACTGAGATGTTATATTGATTTTTAGCGGTTTTCCCCTTCCATAAACTTTCTATGGAGCACCTGGGCAATAGGTCTCTCCAATCTGAATCACTATAGAGTTCTCAACGGTCTCCCACACTAATCGTCTTTTTGCATGATCAGTCAGTTTTTGTGGATGGCCTGCTTGAGGCAGATTTCCAGCTGTGCCATACTCTTTCCAGTTATTAATGATCGCTTTAACTCAGCTCCAACAGGTATTCAGTAATTTAACTTGTTTACTTGTATCTATGACCTGACTTGAGCTTGAGAGTTAATTTTTTACTTGCACCTATGTCACTCACCTAGGTCTACCTCGAAAAGGATGGACTCATCCAAGCTACACTACAAAATCACCTACATGCAACAGAACTTGGATTATATTGGCATCCTTATCAAAATTTGTATTAGTACATTTATCAGATCCCTTTTTATTAAAGTGTACATTATTTAAAAATCAGTTATTTAACACCTGTAATATGCTCATGCCTTGGCTGCCTGTGTCTACTGTGCCCCCAAAATTGGAACCTGATTCCCTTTTCAGCATACAGATGAAAAAATATAAAAGCAAAAACATTTCAGGAAAACATTGGTCTGGACAAAGAAAAAACAGTACAGTAGGCTGCTGTGACTGTTTTCTGTGATTTTTGTCTTATATGTGGTTTAATTGTAAACATTACATATTGTGGTGTAATTCTGTTTGAATTCAGGAGAAAAAAAGGATTATGTGTTATAACGGCACTTACGCTTCCTTTTATTAATGAACCTGGATATTGTAATGAGCATTCTGTGCCATTAGGGGACCCATACTGCACCTCAGCCTGATGCTATGGAGTGTGTGAGCTGTAACCTGTAGTGCAAGTCAAGACACTGGCTGGTGAGCATGCGTCACGTGTCTCGGGATACTGTGCCGTCTATACGTTGCCCTGTCCTGTGATGCTGTCCCATCAGCCTATGAATGCCACTGGCCTGTGTAACCGTAACAGTTACAGTACACTCTGTGCTCTAACTGCTACTGAATGATGTTGTGTTAATAGTTTCTGGGGAATGTATTTTGATTGTATGAGGTGTGATAAAAAAAATTCGATGAATGTTTAAATAAAAAAAAAAATGATTGCATTAAAAGACATTGCCATTAATCACCCTCAAAATACTCCCCCTCGGTTTGAACACACTTATCCCATCGTTCTTGCTGCTTTCTGAAATAGTTCTGAAAATCCTCTTTCGTGAGTGTCTTATGTTGTGCTGTCATGGCTGCCTCAATGTGCTGTGCGTCAGTCAAGATCCAACATCAAGGTGATGATGATTGTGTTTTTTGACCTTGATGGAATTGTGCGAGCTGAGTTTGTACCCATGAACACTGCCGTGAACTCTGAATATTATAAAGGCTTATTAGAGCATTTAAGAAATGATATGATTAGAAAACGACCTGAGAAATGGGCCAAGAGTTTCATTCTTCATCATGGTAACTCTCTATGTCACACAACATTTCTGGTGCGGCAATTTCTGTCAAATAAAAACATTACGGTGTGTCCTCATCTACCACATTCACCGGATCTGGCACCATACGATTTCTGTCTCTTTCCCAAAGTCAAAATGACCATGAAAGGTAAATGTTTTGAATCAATTCAGGACAGGGCCGGATTTATATGAAAAGAGGCCCTAGGCTATTCCACTTATGAGGCCCTTTCACCTTCTATTTTTAAGTTTGTAAATTACATGAGAGATAATAAAATACGTAATACGCGTTGATCTTAACCAATACATTTTTATGTTTGTTTATTAGTCATATGCGTAGAATTTCTCCTTATTTTCGGTTCAGTGTTTTAGTGTTCACTGTTTTTAGAATAGTGTAATTTTAATTTTGCTAACAATTTGAATGTAGGCCCCTCTTGATCTTGAGGCCCTAGGCTGAAGCCTAGTTAGCCTATAGGAAAATTCGGCCCTGATTCAGGAGAACGAGGCAGCCATGACAGCACAACTAAAGACATTCACAAAAGGGGACTTCCAGAACTCCTTCAGAAAGTGACAAAAACAATGGGATAACTGTGTTCAAAGTGAGGGGTAGTATATTGAGGGGGATTAATGGCAATGTGCCTTTTACTATAATCATTTTTTTATTTAAATATTCACTGTATTTTTTGATCACACCTTGTATATTTTGTGTTATTTGCCTGTGTCTTTCTTATTATAAAGGAAAAAACTTTAATTAAGTTTGTGTTATTTTTGTATAACATCCTGGGATTTCTTGTAAAGGGGTGGAAAAGACAAAGTATGATAAGGTTGTTGGCCTTTTTGATCCTCTTGCCTCAGTTTTACATGAAGAGAAGTGTAATGGATCACCTTTTGTAGACAGCATTTGTTACAGCCTTATGAAAAAGAATTGAGCTTTCTAGTGTACAGATCATGGCCTTCAAATGGACAAACTACATCAAATTTTAAAAAAGGCTAAGCAGATGCTCATTTGTATAGCTAGTTGCATTGAGTACAAATCAAGGCTCTTTTTAGGACAGATTTGTAATACTGTTAACAGTTTTGGACTACCCTTTCTAAAAGTGAAGAACTATTGTATTCTGGACATAACAATATGTGAATATGATAATCAAAGGAGAGAACACATTTAATTTTGAATAAACCAAGATTCAAAGGGTATGGATGACTGGTGATGTTATTTTCAAATTACTTTTTCGTACTTGAACAGAGATAAAGAAACTGAGAAGGCACCTGATTAAGAATACATTTTATTAAACAAACATATTTCCTCACAGAGAAACACTAGAGATGCATTTGTAGCAGGAACAATTTATAGTACTACACTCAGGAGACCTTAAAACCTTGAGTTGATATTACTTTGGAAATGTCAAGTGAATAGGAATTGAGTAATGCTGTGCTCAATGGCTTGTTCTTAACAAAAACGTGATTGTGTTGTTTAATATGAGGATGAAAACCTGATCTACCAGCTCCAGTACTTAATCTATGGAAGCTGAACTAGACACTTACGTTTATATGTAGGGCCAGGAGGTACTCTGCGTTGATTGCCCCAAAGTCTTAAAACAGATAAAGCATGTTGACTGTCTACTTGTACGTGCAGTAATTCTTTCCCTATTTATCAAACATTTCCAAAAGTTACTGTTGTGTCTTATGCCTGCTTGCGTAGTAGTGCAGATAAACAATCTACAGCATGTTATACTAAGATGTGTGTCCGAGTTTGTAATGCTTCATTTCACTCTTGAAGTACGGTAAAGTGACTCTATGGCATCAGAGAGTGGCCATGTGTTGTATGTCAACTAGCACACACAAGTACACATTTCAGTGCACTCTTCCCACTAATTTAGTCTTTTTTTTATATCATAGTCGAAAAGAAAAAAATCAGCAGTTGCTAGTGAATCCTCTTCATTGATGGACAGGATCAACAGCATTCATTCAATTCTTTGCCATATTATTTTACAACATCTGCATTAATTTTCTGCAGTATTAAAGAAAAATAAAACACTGACTGAAAGATAAGCCAGAATGTGAATTGTTAGCAGCTTTTACAGTTCTAAAAAAGGCTGATGCACTGATTATACTCCAAACAGATTTTGCTTTTCATTCATGCATGATAAAAAGCAAAATCTGATTTTTGTTTTATCTGTGTTGGTGGTCAATTACATGCCTATTTTAACAGGAGGCAGAAATTTAATGTGAGGAATCTGGCTCCAAGATAAACCCACAAAATAAAAGTTCCTTGTTTGTTGTGTGAAATCTCCCAGCAGCGCACAACAGATGTCCAGAAATATCTCAGGAAGAGAGAAGCTGACAAGCAAGAAAAAAAGATTTCTATCTTAAAAAGACCAGTGCAGCCATCACAACAGCAACAGCAGCAGAGCCTGCTTACAAAACCAGTGAACTGGAACTTGCACTGGAATGGTGTGACAGAAGGGAGGTAAAGTTCAGGGCAAACAGTTTGTGTTCAACATGCGTTTCCTCTTGAATGTTTATCCAGAGAGGAATAAATGTTCCTGTTTGGCTAAAATCCAGAGTGACAACATTAAGTTGTTAACCAAATGCTTTTTGAACAAATGTGTGGACATGTTGATGTATCATTCTAATAACCTGACTCATACGTTTCTTTGCTTAAAATGATTTCAGCTTCTGCCAAACAAGCACTCTCCATGTAAGTGAAAAATAAATTTGCTGCCGTTAAACCTAATTGAATAATACTTTACTGCAAAATATTTTTATTTACAATTTTTATTACTGACGAAGCCCATTCCTTGGCTACCATAGTGCTTCTTGTCATATCAGCATTGCCAAGTGTGGTCTGAGAGAGGTGAACAGTTAGACAATACAAGTAAAAAAAAACAAGTGAAAATATTATCCTGTGTAAAGTATGACTTGTATTTGTGCATATCCAAGATTCTTTAACAAGCAGAAGGTCAACTCAGTAGTGCAGTTTCATAAACCCATAACTAAGGTACAGCAGTTTAACAAAGGGAGAGGCAGGTCTTCAGTGTACAGGAGGGTTTTCCAGAAGTGGTCTATTCTTCTTGGGTGACATGATGGTCTTGACAGAAATAGGAGAAGAGGAGTTTAAGGCAGAGAGCAAGTCTGGGTATAAACTATAGCTACTGTATCAACCTTGTGTGTACATTGAAAATTAAGAAGCTGGTGGGAAAACATCATTAGGCACTTAAACAATTCAGTAGATTAAAGGTCTACTTTCAGGAGCATGAAGAATGGAGAGAAATAATGAGTAAGAAAAAGAAAGCAGGTAGACAAACAAAAAAAAAGAAATTCTAAAAAAAGACTATGTTGAACCAAAGGTCAATAAATGTTATTTTAGACAAAATGAACAGACATATAAGTTTAGAAGTAGTGTAATGGAAAGAGAAAAGGGGAAATATTTGCATTTATTTTATAACAATTCAAATATAATTAAGAAAAATTGGTAAATTATTTTATAACAATTCAAATATAATTAAGGAAAATTGTTAAGTGATAGCTCCGGTTTCCTCCCACAGTCCAAAGACATGCAGGTTAAGTGCATTGGCGATCCTAAATTGTCCCTAGTGTGTGCTTGGTGTGTGGGTGTGTGTGTGTGCCCTGCGGTGGGCTGGCGCCCTTCCCGGGGTTTTGTTACTGCCTTGTGCCCTGTGTTGGCTGGGATTGGCTCCAGCAGACCCCCGTGACCCTGTGTTAGGATATAGCAGGTTGGACAATGACTGACTGATTGACTGACTGGTAAGTGATAATTGAGGTGTAATGAAATCTGCTGCAGACTTTTATAAATAAATGTAAAAAATAAAATTACAACATTAAAAGTGTAGGAAAATTTAGTTAAAAATGTAAGTATAGAGGAAACAGGAATAGCTATAAAGATGTGTTATAAAAGAAAGTTTGTAATGACTCACTCGAACGAGTCGCGACACTGCCCAGACCGGATATAAATCCAACCTTTTCTATAACAGACTTAGCCAATATCCCACTGTATCCAGCCCTCCCTGTCACCCACCAACAATAAAACAACCATTAACAAAACAAAGTAGAAAATAAGGAGTACATTAAATTAAGCAAAAGAGAAACATAGTGTGGCCTACAGGGGATGCACCAGCTCCCCAAACCTGACATGTACGGGCACCAGGCACAAGTCCAGCCACATGCAGCTTTTATTTCAGTAGGAAATGCTTCCCTCGATTCCGAAATGCTCAGTACAGTACAATGATAAAGCATAATAATAAACTCAGCACTTTCTTTCTTTCTTTCTTTCTTTCTTTCTTTCTTTCTTTCTTTCTTTCTTTCTTTCTTTCTTTCTTTCTTTCTTTCTTAACTAAATTGGACCGTGCAGCTTTAATTTAAAAAATATTGGAAGACAATAAAATAACTATAAATATGAGATCAGGGATAATAACAGCTATGCCAATGGATGGAAAGAGAGGAGAGGTACAAGATTGGTATCCAATTGCTCTGTTGTGTCAAGACTATAAAATATAGCCAAGAGTCTTCTTGACAAACAGCATGAAGGAAATAACCCAAGGCATAACTGAACAACATTACTTGGAATCAGACAGTGATAGACAGTTTACCTTATCAAGAGATTATGTAAAATAAAGAGAAGCTAAGGACTGAGCAGCATTTGTAAAATTAAGATCTGGAAAAAAAGATTAAAAAAAAATTGTATTTTAGTACTTTGTTGGGTGAGTAAATATATTAGGATGTTAAAAATGGAACTGGTGCAGAAAACAAAATCAGAATTTCTCTCACCTGGATACAGGGCACAAAACTGCCCCCTCTCTTGCGGACTTAGGCAATGACTCTGAACAATCATCTCCTGGGATTGCGGGTTTAGGCCCAGGTGTGGCCCCTTTTTTTGGTCACAAATAAAGGCTTGGAAGTGGCTCCTCCTGGGGACACAGACAGCAAATCTGTTAGGCCCCTTTGCTCATGGAGACTCGACAGCATCTCTGGAGAGCCCCTTCTGTGAAGTCCGGTAGCATTAGATCAGCCCCTTTTTAGGTTCCAGATGACTAGACAGCTTGATAAAGTCCTACAAAGTCATAGATGGGATGAGTGGATGTCTATGACTAACACTGGGGGCGTGAAGACTGGGTGACCTTGGCTGAGCTGCAAAGACTTGGGACAACACCCTGGCATAAAGACTGGAGACTCCAGCAAGATGTCAAAGACTGAACACTTCGATTGGGGTGATTTCTTAGTTGATGATTTTCTAGTTTTAGTGGCATTTCTGTTGTGTTGTGTATAAAGCAGCAGAATACAAGGGCTGATATAAGGGACTGGGAAATAAGAGGGGCTGTAACCATAGAAGTGCAAGTCAAAAACCACAAGTCATTCATAAACCATGAGGTGTGGTGATGTCATGGAAAGAAAGATCAGAATGAGAATCAGAATATCTTTATGGTCATTGTAACAAATACAACCAAATTAGGTGCAGTCCCTGCAGTGTCAAAATATACAGTAAATAAATATAATTACAAAAGGTCAGGATAAGCTAAGAAGATTGTAGGAGTGGGAATTTTAGAATTGTAGAGCAACTTCTTTTGTAGCTACTGAGATGTACCACTGAATGAAACTACAGTATATTGACTAACATAAGTGCTCCCAATTAGGACATTTAAGAGTTGGTCAATACTCGATAATTTATAATTCCCAAATTGGATTCATACACACCTATAATGACAGAATATTTTAACTGTGTACTGTGTCTTAAAGCAATAACAACATAAACTATATCAATAATTTCACTTTTTGTTCAGGGACCACAACTAGCGAGAACTCCTATATGGGCTTTTTTTTAATTACTTCGAAAGACTAGGTTTAAATTAATAATAAACCTTCTACCTTTTGTCAGATTTTGCTAATATGATGCCATTGTTTTCTGTACCCATATTCCATTTAATTTAACTCACATCTGGTGACTCGGCTCATTAATACTAATGGATGACTGCTGTTTATTAAATGTATTTCTGCATGTGATTACTGTGTAGGTGATGATGGCTGCTTAATAAGTTTATTCCTACACATTTTGATATTTCTGTAAATATTAACATAACAGCAGAGATATTTGTAGGATTACTTTGAGACAGCATATCTCTCTATAATAAAAGAAAATCTTGAGATGACACTATTGCCAAGAGATTTTTTCAAGTCCCACCCTCCTCTCAACCATTTTCAACCATGTCCACGGTTCTCTCACCTCTCATACATGTGAATACTTTTGTCAGACACAGTTCCTGTGCTCTTAGCTCTTACAAATTGTTACGTTTTCCTCACTTTAAGTTCCCAATAAAAGAAGACTTATTATGTCCAAATCTTAATGAAGAATTTCATCCCGAAGGGTTATCAACAGAAGAAATGAGTACACCGGCAATCCTAGCACAGAGAAACTATAAAGTCAAACAAATTAACGTGAAAAATGTTGATTGGTTATATGGCAAATTGGTTAAATGTGTATCAATAGACTATGCTGAAACAGTTGGTGGTGATGGTGTGGAAGATGAAAACATCAACTTACAATATCCCGTAGAATGTTTACAACCGTTAACACTGTCCAGTCTTCCACCAGCCGAATTACTGTTGAAAGAAGGATGTATTGAAATGTTATTGCGTAATTTATGTCTGAATGATGGGGTATGCAATAGGACAAGATTAGTTGTATTCAAAATTGGTCGAACAATTCTGACATGTAAAATTTTAACAGGTGACAAGAAAGGTAATGTAGTACATATTCCGTGGATAACATTAGACACCAAAGGAGATCTTGATATGCCATTCGTATTAAAACATTTACAGTTTCCCGTTAGAATAGCTTTTACTATGACAATTAACAAATTACAGGGACAAATGTTCAAAAAAGTCGGTTTATTTATTAGAGAGAAAGAAAAGATATTCACTCACGGGCAGTTATATGTTGCGTTGTCGCGATGTAAGTCCAAACACGGAATCAAAATGCAATGCGATATTGATGAAAAGTTAATTCAAAAAATTGTTTTTAGATAAGATAAGATAAATCTTTGTCATTGTCACTTGTACAAAGGAACAACGAAATTAAAGGTGCTGTCGACTCAGTGTGAGGCATAAAAGTTAAAAAACAAGAAAAGGAATAGTAATAAAAGTATGTTACAAATATATACAAATTACACTTGTCCTATATACAAATTGCACTGGTTAAATGTACAAATTGCACTGGTTGACTTAAGGTCTATATTACACATTTAGAAAATGATATGGAGCAGTTTTATTTGAGTTCAGGGCCATGATTGCTTTTGTATAAAAACTGTTTTTAAGGCGGTTTGTCCTGTTTTTCATTGCTCTGTATCTCTTGGTCGATGACAAAAGCTGGAAGAGGCAATGACCGGGATGTGATTGCTATTGCTTTTTTGCAGCATCGGGAAGTGAAGATTTGTTCCAGAGTGGGGATGGTACAGCCAATTGTTCTGATGACCCTGTGGAGCGCTTTCCTTTCTGAGGAAGTGTAGCTGCCGTACCACACACACAGTCCATACGTGAGCACACTCTCAATGGAATAGTGATAAAAGGCAAGGAGCAGATTTTTGAGGAGATGGTTCTTTCTGAGGATTCACAGAAAATACAGTCTCTGTTGCACATTCTTCAGCAGCTTCTTGGTGTTGGCGCTCCAGGTCAGGTCATCCTCCAACTCAATGCCCAGAAACCTGAACATCGGTACCCTCTCCACACAGGCCCCGCCAATGATGAGTGGCTGGATGTCAGTTTTGTTTTTTTCTAAAGTCAATAACAAGCTCCTTCGTTTTTCTGGTGTTGAGGAGCAGGTTATTGACTCTGCACCACTCCGACAGCCGCTCCACCTCGTCCCTGTATGCCAGCTCACCCTCCTTGCCCGAGATGAGTCTGACCACCGTCGTGTCATCCGCGAACTTTATGATCTTGTTGCTGCGGTGGCTGGGAACACAGTCATATGTATAGAGGGTGTAGAGGAGCGGGCTGAGCACACAACCCTGCAGTGTCCCGGTGTTGAGGCTGAGAGCAGTGGAGATGTAGGGATCCAGCCTGACCCTCTGGGAGTGACCAGACAGGAAGTCCAGTATCCAACTGCAGGTGAGTGATGGAAGTCCCAGATCTGCCAGTTTGGACACCAGACGCTGAGCTGAAGTCCACAAAGGGCAGTCTGATGTAACTTCCCTGCTGCTCCAGGTGGGTCAGGGCAACATGATGGGCTGTAGCCATAGTTTCCTCCATATATCTCTTGGCTTTATAAGCAAATTGAAATGGGTCCAGGTCTACTGGCAGACAGGCGATGACATGACTCAAAGCACTTCATAATGACAGATGTGAATGCCACTGGGCGGAACTCATTCAGACTGTTCGTGATGGATTTTTTTGGAACAATGATGGAGGACTTAAGGCAGGATGGGACAGTAGCCTGGGACAGGGACTGGTTGAAAATCCTAGTGTAGATTCCAGCCAGTTGATCTGTACAGTCTTTCAACACCTATCCAGCCACCCTGTCGGGTTCTGCAACCTTCCTCGGCTTCACCTTCCTCATCACCCACCTCACCTCACACTCTTCCACTGTGTGTTGCTGTTGTGAACAGGCAGCTGTGATGGAACTGCTGTTGGTGTAGCCCCAAAACGGGTAAAGAAGATATTCAGCTCCTCTGCCAGAGAAGTGTCTCCCTCAGCGGCCGAGGAGTTGCTGTATTTGTAGCTGGTGATGTGCTGAACACCCTGTCACAAATACCTGGTGTTGCTACTCCTCAGATGGTCCTAATTCTCCTTCTATATACTGCCTTGGCCTCTTGGATGCCTCTCTTCAGGTTAGCTCTGACTGCACTGTTAGAGTGCCCCATCCCCAGACCTGAAAGCAGTATTCCTGGTTTTCAGCAGACTCCCTTGTCATCCAGGGCTTCCTGTTACGATAAATCCTTATACATCTATCCCTGGTGACATTTTCTGTACAGAACCTGATGCAATCCAGGACTGCTGTTGTATGGCTCTCCAGGTCCTGGTGATTGAAAACCTCCCAGTCGGTTCTCAGAAAGCAGTCCTGCAACTGTTGGGAGGCCTCCCCGGGCTGTATGGTAACAGTCCTGGTCATAGTGGGAGCTAGTCTCCTGAGGGGGGGGGGGGGTATATTCAGGGATCAGAAGCAGGGACATATGCTCAGGGGGTTTAGCCCTATAGGCCTGCCCTGGTTGCACACTTTATATGTTGATGGAATTTGGGGAGAACTGCTTTCAGATCTGCATGATTAAAGTCCCCAGAAATGATGTGAACAGCCTCAGGATACTTGCTCTGTTTACTGCTGATGATGTCATGCAAAAGCCCCACAGCCGTGTTAGCATTAGCATCTGGTGCTATATACACAGCAGTTAGCATTACAGCGTTGAGTTCACGGGGAAGGTATATGGGTCTGCATTTAATTGTCATAAACTCCACGTCCGGAGAGCAGTGTCTGGTGCCTATGGTGGAATTTGTACACCAGCTATTGTTCACATAAATGCACAGCCCCCCCTCCCCCCTTTTCTTATTGGACCTCTCTGCCCTGTCTTGCCAGTATGCTGTGTAGCCTGCTATCTTGATAGCGGTGTCCGGTATGAGTAGGTTTAGCCACATCTCCATGATCAGCAGGATGCAGCAGTCCCTGATGATCTTTTCCGTTGCAATCCGCAGCTTCCACTCATCCAATTTATTTGCCAGAGACCTCACATTTGAGGAAAAAATGCTTGGAAGCGGTGGTTGACGTGGCTGCTTCCTTAGCCTTGCTAGCACGCCGCCTCGGCACCCCCTCTTTTGTTTATGGTATTTATACTGCCACTGGCTCCACAAAGCTGGGATTGTAATCCATGGAGAGCCCGGCGTCCGTGTGATGTTGTCCAGAAGGTTGTGGATGCGGAGAAACTCAGATGTCGAGCAATTCTCGCTCTGTAGGCCAATAGATAAAATGTCCTGCTGGCTATAGGTTTATTTATCCAGGAAGGGTGGAAAAACCAAACTCTGAGTCGGAGAGCACACAGCCGCAGCGTCTAAGCATGCCACCATGGCCACTTGGCTCATCAGAGATTTTGAAGTTTTACAGTAAAAGTTTATAAATTATTTGCGTGTTAATTTCAAAGCCAAACAGAACGAAAACGTAAAATGCAGCGAATACCTCTAACGCAACATGAAACATAATTTTCTTTCAATTTATTACATTTTACTATTTTTTACTATGGTTAATTACTCACTGTAATGTAAAATAGTTAGTTTTATTATGCATATGTAACAATTCCCATGAAAATAACAATCTGTTTAAATTGTACATCCGCTTCCCCATACGCGACCAGCAGATCCGCAAAGTGGCTAGCGCATAACACCCGCCCGGGGGTTGGCGAGCAAAGCAAGCAGGGGGCAGAGCCCCCTAGTCTGACAAAAAAAAAAAATGAACACTGAAAAATGCATCCAAATGAAATACTGTCATTTCAAAAATTGATCAGGAATTGCCAAAATCTCAAAGTGTTGAGCTCTACAAAAAAGCTGTCATTACAAATAAAATTCAGTTTATTGATTGCAAATAAATACTCATTTTGGTATGCTATTTTCATTCAAATACAATTGAAGGGAATCTGGGATGCAGTCACACAAATCAGTAATGCATAAGAAAATATAACACAAAACAACATTTCAGGATTCTGGTGGGTTGCAGCCTGTCCTGGCAACACTGGTCACAAGGCAGACCCCAGGCCCAGCATAGCATTCATACACTTACACTACAATTGGAACTAAAGCTCCTAAGCTCAAAGAAACAAGTAACATATGTAGGAAACACACTGAACACTCTTTGGAATGCCATGAAAGTGAAGCTGACACCAAGGATTTCTTTGACAAAATAGAAATTTCATAGCTCAATGCACTGTGCATAAAGGAACTGGATAAACTTCTGAGGCTCGCCAAAATTCAAGATGTTATTAAATCCTACAAAGCTGGAAAGGGACAGGCACAGATGGCTATCCATCAGAAAATAATGAGAGAATAAAAATCCCTTAGAGTGTATATCATGCAGAACAATTTCTTTACTCAAAACAACAATATCAGGATTTTGGCAAATGCTTTAGCGAAAGGAATGAGAATGTCGTCCCTTCTGTAATTCAAACTGACTTTTTTAAGGCAGCCATTTACTATGAAACTTGTTCAGTGCAGTACATGAATTTGGACTTGGGAGCCCAAGAAATGTGCTTGAGATAACCTGTTATGCTCCAGTGTGGAAGCTTCTGTTCATATAAATCAAATAGACATTAACTGCTTAGAAGAACCAAACAGGGCTGCCTGCCCGTTGGCACCAAAAGCTTTGTCATTGAAATTGAACTCTAAGCTACATAACAAATGTACAGTCTGAGGATTGTAAAGGGAGGATATGAACAAAACGTTGTCTCTTTATGGTCATAATATGATTATATGATTTTAATTAGATAACTGCAGATGGAGACATAATAACAAATTTTACTACACACTAATATTAGGACTTTGAAACTATGGAAGGATGAAGAAAGTAATGAAACTGTAATATGTTTTGATAGTCATAGAATAAAAATTGTACTCAAACTCCTCTCTGTATTCCTTATTCTGTAAGATCTTGCTCAAATTCTCCTCTGTATGCTTTACCCTACGAGATCCTACTCCAGATCTGTACTACGTTTTTGTTGTACATACCTTCCACTACTACTTATCAACAACTAACAATAATCCAGTGGATCACCCCTCATTCAAAATATGGTAACAATGTAGGAAAGAAATCAAGACCAAAATGTTACCGTCTATTGGTCCCATACAAGATAAACATCTGTTCCAGTCATTCTTAGCCTACTGTATATAGTATTTAATTCATAAAAGAAACTTGGTATTGGGACCTTTAGATATTAGTATATTGTCAATTTGTTTGTATTCACTGAATAAGTACACCTCAGACACCAATTTCTCTTCCTTTATGCAAGTATCTGTACTATATAAACTAGTAATGATGGAGAGATACTGTAGGCAGCACTTACAGTCTCTACAAACTTAGAAGTATTTCAAAGAGTGCACACCAAAATGATCTAAGGAAATACTTAGTTACAGTCTAAAATGAATAGAGCTCAGCTACCAACAACATACATTCTCCATCAGTTTCTATGATACATGATATAACTCGATTAAAATATTGTAAATCGCATGTGCCTGTCTTGCATAACACTAAAATTAGCATCTTTGGAACAAGATCTAAACTATAAAATATGTCATCTGGTACCTGCCTCTTCAAGTCTTATGTTTTGGAAATGCTCTACACTCAAAGCATATTGGGAAAAAAATGTTTACTTTTTTTTCCAAAATGCACACACTGTATTATTTAGACTGATAAAACATGGAGCAACATTCTCCATTCTGATATTTTACGACTATACTACTTGCTCATTGCCTTATCTTACTAATTTGGAAAAATTCCTAATCATTCTTCATAGCCCAGTAGAAAAGAGTATTGTTTTATTAAAAACTAATAAAACCAGCATTCATAGGTTTCAGACTATTTCTCTGTACGTTTACCATTCGTTTGCTCAGAGGTTGATGCGCCTGCTGCTTCCTGAGCAGCTCTTCTTTTCTCCACCCTAGCAGCCCGCTTCTTCTCTTCTTTCATCAGCATCTTTTCGCGTTAAAATTGAGTAAGTCAGTGTTTGTGTTGCAATTACTTAAATTTTTCACTTAAGCTGGCACTTAAGTCTTCAATCTGCCTCAAGAATGATTTAAGATATGAAGAGGTAGGGAAGTGATGCCGAAGGTGGTAGGGATGAGAACAGCGCCCGTATACATGCGCCACATGGCCGCCTTGCTGGCCTCTGCCGAGAGTTGATTCTACAATAAAATAGAATAAAAAGAAAAAGAGGAATAACCTTGGAGGTCAATCATCACCCTGAAAGTGGATAGTAGACGTCATGTAGTATACTGTATGTGTACCAAATTTCAAGTCAGTAGGTTAAACAGTTTGTGAGCTACAGGTGATTTAAAATCCTGGACAAACAAACGAACAGCCATGGTAGTGTATTATATATAATGATTATACAAAAAACGGAACTATCTCCATAAGGAATGATTCAAAATATACTTAGATATTAACAAAAACAAATTCCTCCAGTTCTAAAATAAAAAGCAGTAACAACACAGACACGCGTCTTAGCATAATACACTGTAAATCGTCTTTACTGCTATGCAAACAAGCATCACTCTAATCATCGATAAATATTAATAGTTTTTTTTTTGTTTTAATTCAGTATTAAATAACAAAGATAAGGAAATTTATTAAACAGACAACTTGAAATTGCTTAATTATGTGTGTCTGCCATATGCCACACGTTTTTTTTTTATAGGCCAGAAGATTACAGTCAGAAATGTTTCTTTAGATTATAAATATGGAAAGACATTTAACTCCTACTAAATAATGCAAAGTTCTTATAGGCTGCTGTAACTGTCCTACAGAGTGCAGTAACTATGTTATTATTTACAGTGTGAATTATTTTTTATACCTACCACATTTAGATGTACTGAGGTGACTAGGAAAAAATCTGAAGTAAGAGTATATCTGCATCATATACACAAGCTGAGTTAATATTCAGAGTATTTATCCAAATGAATATATTATTTTAAATTGTATGGTATGGTATGATATGGTATGGTATGGTATAGTGTAGTTTATTTTCACTACCAGTTCCCTTGAAAAATAACCACCAAACTCAATAGGTGTACATCCCAAAAAAAAGCTGGCAACCAAAAGACTGGGGAACCCATCCTACATCTAACAGCAATCCAAAACTGAGTCATACATCTTGGCATTAGTCAACTTTTCATACAGATGGAAACAGCTCAGATGTAGCTCCTCCTCTTTAGTGTGCATGTATGCTCGTTTTTAACTGCCATTATGTAAACAGGAAGCTGTATAGACAAAATACAAAAAGAATCCTGTAGCATAAAAGCTATTGAATAATACATTTTAGCCTATCTTCTTAAAGAGTAAACTGTTTCACCACAGAAAGCGAGCATAATAATGATGGAAAAAATAACCATGTCAGAAAATTTAAATGAAAAGCAAGCATTAACCATTAGCAATAATATGTTAGATTAAAAACTTACCTGATGAAAAGTCATTGTCAAGTCAAGTCAGGTTGGGGAACATGCACTGGTACAGTGCGTTGCCGCACCCACTACACGACAAAACAACTCGGGATCCCAGTTTGTAACCCCCCAGGCAGACATGCGATCCAGTCCCACCCTCTGGAAATGACCCTCTATCTGCCGGCCTGGTCCAGCCACTTGGGTCCCTAACAATGAGGATCTTACAAGCCAAATCATCCTCGAGGAAATGTGTCGTAACTGATGCTCCCTCACAATGAATGTAATGTGCCTCATTTGCGACTCCATGAGCAACTAACTGCTCATTCAACACAAAGTCAAAACAACGGTACCCAAGGATTTTCCAGAGAGACACAGTACCAAAAGAGTCCAGTCTTCATCTCAGGTCACTGGATAGCATCCATGTCTCGCAACCATATAGCAAGACAGGAAGCACCAGAACTCTAAAGACTTGGACCTTCATCCTTTTGCATAGATATCGGGAGCGCCACACACCCCTTTCCAGCGACTTCATGACCCCCCATGCTCTCCCAATCTGTCTACTGACTTCATAGGAAGAGTCACCAGAGACATGAATGTCACTGCCAAGTTAAGTAAACCTCTCAACAAGGTTGACACTCTCTCCGCAAACAGACACACTGCTGATGGCTGTGCCCAAGAGGTCATTAACAGCCTGGATCTTGGTTTTTATTCAGGACACTTGCAAGCCCAGACACTCAGACTCCTCGCTCAGTCTCTCGAGCGCCCTGATCAGAGCCTCCATTGACTCTGCGAAGATCACAGCATCGTCAGCAAAGTCAAGATCTGTGAATTTTTCTTCACCAACAGATACCCCACAGCTGCTGGACCCCATGACCTTACCCAACACCCAGTCCATACAAGCATTGAACAGAGTAGGAGCAAGAACACACCCCTGACGGACCCCAGAATCAACTGGGAAAAGCGCAGAGGTTCTGCCTCCACTCCGCACAGCGCTCACAGTACCAGTGTACAGGCCAGCCATGATATCCAGCAACCTCAAGGGGATCACGCAGGGCAGCTCGATCAACTGTGTCGAATGCTTTGTGAAAATTGACAAAGGTTATAAAGAAACTGTGCCAATATTTGCGTTTGCGCTCTATGAGAACCCTCAGTGTCAGGATGCAGTCGATGGTAGACTTCTTAGGCGTAAAACCAGTGATCATGGATCCTATTGAGGATGACCCTAGCAAGGACTTTACCCGGCACCGAGGGCAGTGCTATTCCCCTGTAGTTGCTGCAATCTAGGCGATCACCTTTCCCTTTCCAGATAGAGAAGACAAGTCCCGTTTTCCAGTCAGTTGGGATGATGTCAGTCTCCCAAATGGAAGCAAAGATTGCTTGCAATGCCAGGAGTACAGCCTTACCACCAGCCTGGAGAAGTTCACCCTGGATACCACAGATCCCTGCAGCCTTTCCCCCCCTCAGCTGGTTCAGCACCTGTGCAATCTCAGTGAGATTGTGTGGTTCACAGCTAATTGGAGGATCAGTTTCAAGAACCATCAACCCAGAGATATCCAACGTCCTAGCAAGAGGATCAGCTTTGAACAACTGCTCAAAGTAGCCAGCCCAGCGGGTCACAACTGCAGTGTCATCCGTAAGGACCATTCCATCAGCTGCCCTGAGTGCAACTCTCCGAGGAACAGATTTAGATGTACGTAATGCTTTGATTCCTCTGTAAGCAGGATGTGGGTCACTAGACCACAGATGGTGTGTCACTTGCTCACATATTCCTCTAACAAATGCCTCTTTATCTGCCCTCAGAGCCCTCGCAGCCATCCTTCTCAGTTCCTGGTACAGACCAGAGTTGCCATTGAGACTTGCGCTGCGATATCCAGGGTGCTCTGCGAGATGAAACACCTCATTCTGGGAACACCAGTAACACCAACACAACCCTCAGCAACCTTCAGTGTCTTGTCACGGAAGGTCTCCCACATCACATTAGGAATCGGCAGTCATACCCAAATCTGAAAGTTCCTCACACAAACTGTGTGCAAACTCATTAGAAACAGCCTGGTCTTGGAGTCTGGCCAAGTCCAGGCTCAATTTCCTATTAGGTGGTAACCTACTGGACCTAAGCTGCATCCTAAAAGTAGCAACAAGTCTGTGGTCAGAATTCACAAACTGGGCACTTCTGTAGACCCTGCAGTTTTGCAAGAGCCTCCAGCGTCTGCCCACGAGGATGTGATCGATCTCCTTCACCGTAGTGGAGGTACTCCAGTATTGGAGTACCAAGTCCAACAATGTGGTTCTGGGCGCTGGAACCAGGATCCAGCGATTCGCATCTCCTGACCTTTTGCAAATTCAAGGAACATGGAGCCACTTTCACCACGGTCACCAGACCCATGGGGACAGAGACAATCCTCATAGCCAGCTCTGACAGTGCCAGTGGCTGCATTGAAGTCACCCATGACCAGAGGAGTGTCACCTTGTGGGCACCCATCAACCACAGAGCAAAGCTGCGAATAAAATGTCTCCCTCGCCGAGACATCACTCACGGCGGTCAGAGCATACACTGAGACTACAGACAAGGCACCCAGGGAGTGCCATAATCGGAGTCTCATAATACGTTTGTTGAAAGGAATGATATCAGACACCATCGGAAGAAGCCAATCCGCTATAGCAACAGCTACTCCCCAAGTATGACAGCCATTAGACCGACCAGACCAATAAAAGGTGTATCCACCTACAGAGATCTGGACAGTCCCCGGTCTGCGCACCTCAGTAAGAGTGCCGCCAATCAAATGTGGAGTTTGTGCAGCTCCTCCGACAGCAGAGGAAGATGATCATCTTGCCGGAGAGACAAGATGTTCCATGCGTCCACCCATATGGGCCACCTCAAATTGGGACCCGAGTGCTGCCGTGCAGCGGGCGACGCCTCATCACCACACCAGTTCCGATCCCCAACAGATCTGACCCCATTGGCTCTCCGACTGTTTCGACTCTTAAAGGGATGGGGCTCCCGAAGGCTTTCCCCCATCCCCTTCATGATTTGAGCAGCCTTCCTATGGGTGGCTGCAGCAGAGCTGCTTCTGCGGAGAGCAAAAAGGAGTCTCGGAGCTTTGTGAAGTTTTTTTTTATGGTGGCTGGAGTACCAATCCTGCCACCAACCCCCATGTTTCCCTGCAAGTTGGAGGACTGCTTACAGGGTCATATGCAGTTTACCGTCATACCCAGGACAAGTCATTGTGCTAGAATAGAAAACTTGTAAACACAGGACCCTCTATGACTGATGGGAGTTGGTTACTACTTACCACTTGTTTATGTGGATCTACGTATATCAAACTAAAAGCAAGAATAATGAAGTTAGAAAAGATTTGCTTCAGTGCAAGTCTGCAAAGTAAAAAAAGTTCCAAGTTATTTCCATGCTGAAAAGGAACAAAGGTAACAGACTCAAAGTGTTGGCTCGAAAGCCCTCATCAGGTGTGTAACTGAAGTAGGAAAGAGCAGGTAACATACAGATTAGGGGAAAGAGAGGGGCTAACCCTGGGCAAAAGGAGTCAAAGGTGAAAGTAGGCATGAATAGCTGAAAAATGAAGTTGGTCAGTAAGGTCTGGAGTAATATGCAATCCCAGGCTGAGAATGAGTTTAGTTTCTTCTGTTTTCTTTGAAGAGTGTCTTTGAAGCCCTGAACACAGAGAGATCAGTGTGACTATGACCAAGGGATATGAATTGTACTAAATAGGTTTTGTAAGGTCTTTGATCCATATGTCTCGTACATGCCTCCTGAAATAATCTGCTAGCTGTCTCTACGTCATCTATGTAGGTGGTTGGACACTTCCTACAACAAATGAAGTAAATAATATTTGTAGACTAGCATGAGGCCCATCAGTTAGGATTAAATATACCAGAGGGACCAGATACAAGGGTATTGTTGGTGACATATTTACAAGTGACACAGCAGCTTCTGATACAACGTAAAAGTACCCAACAAGGAACGTGGCTCTTCTCTGTGAAGTGATCTGAAGACAAGAACTTTGTGTGAATTAGATTATCGACGGAAGGAAATCAAGGGAGAATCAGGATAAAAGGCTCCTGTTGAAGATTCAATCAGCAAAATGGGGAAGTTTTGTTTAAAGACCTGTGGGAGAGATTGAGTGTTAGGATGGAAAGGTAGAACTAGAAGGATGTAGGCTTCATTACCAGGAATGCTTTCAGAGTGCATGCTACAAAGCCTGCTCCTGGTGTGGTTGAGGGCCCTTGTCCACAATGTGAGAAGGGTGTCCACCATCAATCAAGAAACTCCTCATTCTGAGTGATCCTTCCACTTTTTAATCTCTCCCCTCATCTTCGCTAATATCAGTTTCCAAACCTACTGTCACCTTTCACTCTTTTCACCTTCCCTGACTGTTTCCTCTTTCACCTTCTCTTTACCTGCTCCTTCCACTTCAGCTACCCACCTGATGAAGACTGTACAACTGTACATTGTGTCTTTTACCTTCATTCCTTTTCAGAGTAGAAATGATCTTTAAACTTTTCCAAATCAAAAATATTGCAGCCAATTAGGTAAGACCCTGACTTTGCATATTCAGAGCCCCTCTGAACACAGCCACAGTATGTTCAAATAGTATAAAAATAATGCTGTTAATAAGTATCAATATAATCAGCGGGTTGGAAAATGGATGGATGGATAATAAAGGTATAATCACTTGACCTCTAATTCAATAGTAAGAAAATTACATTTGAGCTTGTCCGTATTTTATTAGCATTAAAAATGAAAAAGCTTGTTCTATGGATTTAAGATCAAAGATTTTTAAAAAGCTGAAACTTTGCACATCTGCACTTCACTATGCTATGTGCTAGTGAAAGTTGTGTTATTCATAAAACCAGGTTTACACTTCTTTTTGGTATGACACTGACATTAGTTCCTCTGAAGTCTCTGGAGACATTTGAGCCAGAGTACATCTTAGACTCATTCATTATTCTTTTGATCAGTGGCATCTTCTTGTGCATTTCTAGCAAACCATTAATGTCTTGTAAAAAAATTCATTCAGTTGAATGTGATAAAATATTGCCAAGACTTTTTTAATAATAATATGTGTGATAACATTTGCTGCTTTTAACTAACAGCACTTGAAAACGATAATGAATTTGAAATGATTAATGAGAAGTTTTGCAGCAAACCCACCTGACTGGTCTGATTTCCACCTACAAAAACAAAATGAATATGGTTATTGCTGCATAAACATTTTCTTCAAAAATATCGATACAAAGATTACAGTTTCAATTGACAACCATATTCTCCTATAAAATTTGGTATGATCCGGGAAGAATAAAGATTCATTCTATCAGTTTTATTCTGTACTTTTCTGGGTTTACACTTCACAGTCTCAACAGAAATGAACTGTAAACATTCAGAAGAGTAAAGGGTCCATTGACACATTTATTATTCTGCTCTTCTGGAGTCAACTTGTCCACTTTCTCCTAAAATGGTTTCACAGTTCTGCTTGTTTTTTTTACTTACAATTACTTATGTATTGCATAATTTACCTCCACTAATGCCAGATAAAGATCAAAACCTACTGTGGTAAATAACTCAGGTGTCAAATTGCTTGTAATGTCTTAGCTTGGTCTTTAGATAAGTTTTTTTCAGACCACTTTTGATGCCTTTAAATATTTTTTAGCAGTTGCACCCTGTGGAGACTTTATTGATAGAAACTAGGGGGCTTTGCCCCCTGCTCGCTTTGCTTGCCCATCCCCTATACACCAACCACTTCACGTCTCTCCCACTCGCGTTGTGAAGATGAGATGTGGTGGGATCAGCTGCTGGCTTGCTGCAGCTGTTGCTGAGCTGCATGTTCTGCTTGTCACGCTGCACATCGATCATTTAAAAGCTTGTACAGCAGCTGTCCCTTTGTCTCACTGCCTTGTCTCGTGGGACGTTAAAGTGTCTCAGAGAAAATCAGGTATCATCTCCTTCCAAGCCTTCCAAGATTTTTTTTATAATAGAGAGATGTCTAGATGCTATTGATCCAAACTTCCAGTCTATTTATGCAGTGTCCTCTCAAGATGTCATCTATGTTGGGGGTACTGCTTTTCTCTCTTACATTATACAGAACAGGAGGGACCCTCTTCGTAATATCCATCATTTTTATCTTTTCTGTAACTTGGCAAACTGCTAGATTACAATATTGGTTGGTGTAAGCTGACGGTGTTTATTTTTAAAAAATTATTTGTTTTCAGCTGTATTCCTGTTGGACAAAATATCTTAAATTAGAAGATAAGGAGTGAGTGGAAGTGGAATAGGTATGAGCTTTAGTGCAAAAGTTGAGTTAGTCTCCTGCTTCATCTGCCTTTGCTCCATTTTTTAAGACAAATATAAAAACCTTTGCCATATATTCACTTTTTATTCACTCAGTCGTTATTACTTGTCCTTCCTGAGATACCAGATATAACATTGAACAGTTTCCTCTTTATAAAGTTGTGACTTCTTTAATCATCTGATATTGTTGTGCATGATGTTTTTTGTTGAATCATTCCCTAGTTTGGCTTGATGGAAGTCATTTGATACCATGGTGTAGAGCAGGGGTAGGCAACGTCGGTCCTGGAGTGCCACAGTATGTGCAGGTTTTTGTTCCAACCCAGTTCCTTAACGAGAACTCAATTATTGCTGATGAAGCACATATTGCTTAAGTGACATTTTAATGCTTCATTTTAGTGGTCTCGCATGTTAAGGTTCTCCAACCTTAATTGCTTATTTCAATCTTAAACTGCTGCATTCAGTGTTTTAATTGCTCCTTATTAGCAATAAGATGTAAAACAGGGGTAGGCAATGTCGGTCCTGGCTACAGGTTTTCATTCAACCCAATTGCTTAATTAGAAACCAATCATTGCCAATCTCAGACCTTATTTAATTTTATGGCTTGTTAGTCTGTGCAATGTAAGGCTCTTATATCGTAGATTTTTTTTCCTTTCCAAGGATATCATCCAAATGATTTGAAGCCTAAAACAGATCATTTTCAGTCTGTCACATTTTTCTATTAAGTGTTTTATTAAATCAAACCGTGCATGATGAACACACACAGATGTAATTGGAAAAAAGCTAGCTGGAGAACTGCTGGCTGCTTTGTCTTTTACATCTTATTGCTAATAAGGAGCAATTAAAACAATGAATGCAGCAGTTTAAGATTGAAATAAGCAATTAAGGTTGGAGAACCTTAACAAGCGAGACCACTAAAATGAAGCATTAAAATGTCACTTAAGCAATATGTGCTTCATCAGCAATAATTGAGTTCTCGTTAAGGAACTGGGTTGGAACAAAAACCTGCACATACTGTGGCACTCCAGGACCGACGTTGCCTACCCCTGGTGTAGAGAATTAATACTACTCTGCCTTTGAGCAGTAGGCCAGAACTGAAATATCTCCTTTTGCTTCCCAGATTTTAGTTAAAAAATATATATAGCACAAAATGTCAAATGGTACCTACCATGTCTGAGCAAATGTACTGTTATGTCTTATAATAATAACCATGTTGTTTATTTTTTAAGGATGGGAAGAGTGAAGTCTAAATTTTGTTTTGAAGATAAGCAGATGAGTCCTAGGCATGCTGTACAGTACAAACCAGTAGGTATTTCATATTTCAGTCGGCCACTTAAGTGCTATTATTTTTCGCTTATGTCCTTTACAATTTTTTTATGTTCAACTACCTAACAAAAACAGGGAATCATTTAGTTTTTTTCAGTCAGTGGTGTGGGTCTGTTGAGCTGGGCAAAGGCATAATGTTGACTCCATCATACCTGCAAGTCAACATTAACCAAAGCTGTCTGGAGTCGAGGAAACCTACTTTCATTACGTACTCGCTATGGGCCAAATGATTGTGAGTTTGTGTTATAAAGTAGTAGTAATCTTAGATGTGAATTACCAGCAACCAACTGACATTTATCAACCAACGTTTCTTTTTCCTCTCTTCAAATTTGGTATCCATATTGATTTCTTTTGACTGATTTGGTTTTTCCATCTCACCTGTAGGCAATTGTTTCCCTGAGTGGATATTTTATCTGAATTCCTAACACTAATACTTGTTCCCATCATTTGACCTTCAGGTGAAACTGCAGAATTTTTTCTTCTTCGTAGGCTTTTGTGTCAACCTTGGTCTCCAGGGGCCAGATTTATAAAACTTGCATACACACAAAGAGAGGCACAAAATGTATCTCTTTGCCACGGAAAAGCTGGGATTTGTAAAAGAAAACTTAATGGGAGAATTTGTGTATGGTAAATGACAACACCCTTGATCAAGTAGGGAAATGCAGCTAAACCAGGCAAATGATGACTCACACATATAATAATTCATATCTACAAGTGATTATCATAATTTGTATTGATTTGACAAACATAGTAAACCTCAGAAGTAATTAATATGATATACAGACTCTATTTTAGTTTCCTTTTAAGAAGGCCAATGCTGCATATTTGCACTTTAGAACTTTTTGGTTATTCATCAGTTTATATCGACTACCTGTTGTCACTTCTCGGGGAACTGGCCTAGAGGTCAATTGGATCTCAACCAAGCTTCAGCTCCATCATGCCCACTCTGCTGTAAGCCATTAACCAATTGATGAGGCTCTGCATTCAGTTTCTGTATGGTCATGCGGTGTGGGTGTACATACACAAGACATAACATGTTTTTCCAACATTAAAAGCCAACTTGCCGCAGTGTTTAGTTTTGCTAACATAATCAGAGAAATTAACTGCATTCAAATTGCCAAGCAAGTAGGAAGCTGCTTTTGTTAACCAGTTACATTCCATTAATGTGCAACTTACCTGTGATGCCATGATGAGACCAATAAATGTGGCTCTGTGACCCGTGTCAACCCATAACTACTTTTTTATTTTTTATATTTATATTTTAAGGCAAAGAATTGTTGGAAGAAGACTTATACCTTTCCCCAAGTCCCAAAATGCAGATGAGAGACACTACAATTACGCAAAAGCTCCGTTGTGGAGTGCCCCATAGAGCTCCTCCAGCGCCAGTGGTGGTGTTTGGATGCATCAGGTGGGGGGGCTGCTTTACCAGCCAATGAAGGTATGCAGCATCGTGCCTGCATATGTATGAGGTTGATTAGCATAGTCCTTATATGGTTGTTTCAGGGTGGCGAGGTTCAAGGCGCATTCACTTATGCACATTTACAAGATGATTGAGATTTACAAAATTCTGTATAAATGTGCATACACCAGATTTTATAAATTCGTTTTTTTTTTTTTTTTGTCACATGCATTTTCCTGTGTTTTTCCACATTCCACATACTTTCACACTTGAATCCATCCATCCATCCATCCATTTTCCAACCCGCTGAATCCAAACACAGGGTCACGGGGGTCTGCTGGAGCCAATCCCAGCCAACACAGGGCACAAGGCAGGAAACAATCCCGGGCAGGGTGCCAACCCACCGCAGGTTGAATCCATGTAAAGTGTTTTTAAATGAGACCTAAAATCTTTAAATACTTCAATGATTTGTACTCTTATTAGTCCATCCATCCATTTTCCAATTCTAGGCAGGGCCATGGGGATGCTGGAGTCCATCCCAGAAAGCATCTGATGCAATGCAGGAACAATCTCTGGACAGGACGCGACTGTCCATCCCAGGGTGTGTACTCTATTAATTTACTGTTAACTCCAATTTTTCTTTTTACCAGTATAGATGTGTGCAGTTTTATCAGATTGTAATACACAAAGCTACATAGATCCACACTAACGTTTGGGTTGTTTAACAGAGTTCTTCATCGAATGTTTTTGCAGTAAGGATCCTTTTTCATCCTCAGACATGTCTGATTCGTAGTTCTTATGTACAGCGGACCTACATTTCTCGGGTTCCTTTTTTCTTTTTTTTTGGTCTCCCTCCGTTGTGGACTCCAGTGCTGAGGTTAGTGTGGCAGAAGTACTTGTCTTGTCTTGAGGGAATGGGTTGTGGCAAGGAGCTGACTGGTGGATGCATCCTTTGTTTTTCATTGTGAAATGATCTCCCTTCCTTTTAAATAAATAAAACATATAATCAGAAATAAGTCCCTGTGTTAATATTAATACAGACTAACCTTTGTCAAATGCACCCAGATACACAGTTGTTAGGCCAAGTCAAAAAGAGAGGTTCAGCACAATTTAGTGTGTTTCAAGCTGACACATGTCACCCATGTTCTTTTATTGCTATTTGTTAGGACTATCTATACTGTGCTTTTGAGCCAGTAACAGAAAATGAGTGACAAAACCTATTAAAAACTGAAACTGTGGAAGGCAGCACCATGTTTCCTAATTTCCTAAACCTAATTTACTTCTGCAGCTCTGTAGCTTCCTTCTAAATTTACATACTAAACATCTTCATCATAGATGATCTCCTATAAGAAAAGAATGTGAGTAGTGCGAGCGCTTTGAGTAGTGAGAAAAGCGCTATATAAATGCAAAGAATTATTATTATTAAAACTTTGAAGACTAAATCCCCAGCCTGAGAAATATGAAAAAGTTATTGACAGATGTGTTAACTTGAAGCTTATTCAATCAGGAGTCAAAAGAGAGAAAGCATGTGTTTTTAAAACATAGTTAACAACTAGAAAACCTTTCTGAAAAAAGTATTTATCACAGATGGTTCCTACCAGGTGATCCTTGTACTTTTTGGATTTTTCTTTAAAGTTTACTGTTTAATAAAACACTGTATTTATATAAAATGGCACTGTCCATCCAGGCTGGTCAAATCGATTCCAATTGATGATAACAAGAACAAAATGTAAACACCTTCATTTACAATATGAAACTAACCCCTTAATCCAAACCAGGGTCACAGGGGTGGTGGAGCCTACCCCTGCTAACATAGGGGACAAGGCAGGAATAAACCCTGGACAGGGTGCCAGTTCATTGTAGGACGAGCACACATCTCTACCTGCATGTCTTTGGATGGATGGAGGAAACTCACAGGGGAAAACATGTACACTCCATGCAGGGAGGGATCAGGTTACAAACCCAGGTCTCTACCACTGTGCCACCATGTGGCCCAATATGAAACATATTTTTAACAAATTCATACAAGTTGTAAAGCTTCAGAATTATAGGTAGAATAAACACATGGCAACACTTTAGGTTATGTAAAACACACTTCTTTGGGTCTTCATAAAACTTCTAAAACATCAGTAGATATTCATCTCTGGGCAGTGTGGCATATTGACATGAGGCAAAATGATTTGTTATTGTGAAGGATTCACAGGTCTTATACTAAATATGTCATATCAAGAGAAATGGGTCCTAGTTAAGCCACCTCGGACAACTCCAAAGTGAAGTTTTATTATTCGGTCTTGTTGCAGAGATTAATAAAAACTTTACTGATGCCATGTAATTTTCATGAAGACCCAAAGAAGTGTTTGTTAAAGTCTTGTTACACTAGGGGGCTCCGCCCCCTGCTCGCTTCGCTCGCCAACCCCTGGTGTTGGGAATGACAAAGAGCGTGATGTATGAATGAGATATAGAATAGTGTGACGGTGTAGATGATGCAAATAGAAAGCAAACAATAAAGTGTGTGACACAGTGTAAAGGTTTATTTGAAAATTTCTTTGTACACACCGTTTAAGTGTAAAAGGTAATTCCAGCTCAGAACTTGTAAGGTCATTTAAGATGGTTATTGTTGTGATCAGAGTCAAGTTTGTCAGAGCTTAGAAAGAGTTGTGTCTCTCCAGGAAGTAATGGAATGACTTGGGTATTAATGTTTTCCATATTAATATTTTTTGGACATAATATAGTGCGTTGTGTTAAAAGGGGCATTTGGTCTAATGAGATTGCTGTTCCAAATCTCTCTGTAACTAAGTCGTCGCAGATAAAGGCTTGAGGAATTGTAATAATATTTGGCTGAAGTCCATCTGTATTGGTGAGTGTACCATCTCTCAGTTGTAATAAGCAATTGTTATGATCTGGTTCTGGACATCGTATCTTTTTTACTAACTGTATCTTTTGAAAGCAATGCCAATTGTCTGCGTATTTTAAGGTGCACTGAACAATAGCTGAGTGCATGGCATCTGGAAGAATAGCTAATCACTGTCTAAAATCTCCTCCTCATAAAAGTACCTTTCCTTCAAATCGAATATTATTATTCATAAACGTTTGTAGAAGTTTATGAATGGTGTTGAGTAAGTGACTTCATGCCATTGAACATTCATCAATAAATAACATTTTTTCAAGACGGATGTCACGTGCAGTGCCACCGTTAATGTTCATAGTGGATACCGATTTGTAGGATCTAATGCAGTTGATAAAGATTTCACTTTCAGGTACATCGTCAGTTATAAGCCTCTGTAGATATTCAGTATATGAATGTAAAGAAGGCAGTCTAATTTGACCCTTTTGACAACAACGTGTAAATGTATAACTTGTATTTCCAGTTGTTTCTTCAGGGAAGTGAACTGAATGACAATGATTGCAAATGACATTCATTAATCCGAATGAATTTTCCCGGTGTATGTTTTCCTTGTGCCGTTTGAGAGGCGCGTTGTTGCATGTGTAGTATTTGGGACGTGTTGTTTTGGAGCTGTAATCGATTTGCCTGTGCTGTGTGAGAAGCCCGTTGTAGCCTTCCTTGCCGTTAACGTATGTCTGAGACGGGAGGTGTTTCGTTTTGAATCCGTGCCTGTTGCGATGCAGCACTTTGATTGATAGTTTGCGTCATGTGGATCTAGGATGTAGATTTGTGCATATTTGCGTTGTTGATTTGTTTCAGGGTGCACTGTTCCAATGCGATGCAGTATTTGTGCACATATGCGAAAGCAGTATGGTCCATTGCCTTTTGGTGGCCTGATATTTACTCCGGTATATGCAAAAGCAAATGAACCATTGTAGGATCTAATGCAGTTCATAAAGTTTTTACTTTTAGGTACATCGTTAGTTAGAAGCTTTATTTGAGCTTTGCGTTTTTGGAGTCGAGACATTTTTTCTTTTAGAAATATGGATAAGTAATAAGGAGAATTGCACTCACTGTTAATATGGAGCCTTTTCTGCGGTTGAACGGTTAATAGTGCCTTATTGTAATGAGATCCACCTATGCTGCATAGCCGTCTATTTTGTTGTTTCTTTCGTTTTCGTGTGTTTGTTCCTGTTATCCTTTCCTTTTCGTTTTGTACCCGTGACCGTGTATTCATGACTTGTTTCTTTCTCAGCATGCGAAATATGGATAAGTAATAAGAAGGATCGCAGTCACTGTTAATATGTTTCTTTTTCTGCAGTTGAACGGTTAATAGTGCTTTATTGTAAGGAGATCCACCAATGCTGACACCTATGCTGTCTAGTGTGAAGGTGTTGATGTTCACTTTAGAATATGTGGCTTTGGGTGTCACTTCTTATGGATGTGTGTGTGTGTGTGGATGGTGCGGGTGTGGGGGTATGGGGTTGAGGATTGTTGTTGCGCGAGCGTCTTCTTTCTTTTTGTGTTCCTGTGTCTTGTTGAATCCCCCTCTTTGTGTGTGTCCCGTCCCTTGCTTGTAGGGTCTGTGGGGTGGTTTTGTGTTCTTTTTTTTGTGTTCCATGGGCTTGTTGAATCCCCCTCTTGGTGTGTGTCCCGTCCGGTGCCTGTAGGGGGGGTGCCTTGCTGTTGTGCGCGAGCCTCTTTTTTTTTTTTTTTTTTTTTTTTTTTTTGGGTCTAGTTTCGTGCTTTGCTTGCGTTTGAATACTTTTTTATGTGCCGTTTCCTTTTTTCGGTGCTCTTTGCGCCTCATTTCTCAATTTTTCCTGTGCTCACTCCTTTTTTCTGTAGTCTTGTCCGCCTCTCTCGCCCTCTTCTATCCGCCTCTCTCGCCCTCTTTTGTCCGCCTTTCTCGGCTCCTCAGTCGACCCTCGCGGACTCTTTTTGCGCCTGCGCAGTACGTCTTTTTGCAGCTACGGCCCATTGCCGGATGTGCCTGCGTCCATCATCCGGTTTAGCATTCTCGGTTAGTAATATGGATAATGCTAATTACAAGATTTTATGCTGTAGGTAAAGTTTTACCAAAAGCTAAAGTGCTACCAAAAGCATAAAATGTTGTAATTAGGACCCGCAAACAATATTAGAAAAATAACACCACACAGAACCAAAAATCACCCCCTAAGATTATGATATTTAGTGTAAGTACAGCTTAATTTTTTATGTGTTCTTAAATTTTGAGTGATTTAGGATGTTACCTGTGCTTGCCTCCCAAATGTAATCAAATCTAATTCTAATCCTCTGTTATATGTGATGTATGTCTTTTATATCTTGATGTGTAAATGGAAAAAGACACATTGTATCTGAAATGAATGAACAAGTTTAAACGCTTTAAAGTACAAATTAACATTGATTCTCAGATCACTTTCTGCAGCCAGATTAATTTATCCACCTCTTTCAAAAAAAAAAGTTTCTACACTTTTTTGTTTCCAAGCCATCATAATCCTTGGTCTGGTGTATCAGAAGTCTGCTCCTGTTGACATTACTACTAGAGTGTGAAATGCTACTGAGTTGTGCAAGTGGATGGTCATCTATCATTGCAAATGTTATGCGATCATATCAGGCCACAAGCTACTGAACATAGTGAGATTCACATGCATTTAAGTACACAGTATTTAAATGAGTGATTAGAGATGCTAAAAAATGAATGGACAGTTTTGACAGATGCAGAGAACGTGAATCAGCCATTAATGCCAATCAATGCTAAGGAGCAGGAAGGAAGCAAAGTAACTTGATGGGTAACCACAGAATAAATCACATCGCAATTAGAGAGCATTTCAAATTTTTTAATTGAGTGGTATAATTGTACTGAAAAGTGGAAAAAATCTTTTAAAAAGGAATCAATTTGAAATCTGCCTAATATTAAGTAAAAAATATTTTTAAATAAGGTTCTTGGAGAGTTCTTGCAGGTGATTACAATTACCAATGTATATCTGTAGGAAACAATCCACCCTAATAAAAGGACAAGAGTCTGTGTGTGTCTGTGTACTGTATCCGCCCAGTTGTCATGTCCCTTGCATGCCATTTGGTTGTGGGAATCATAAAAGCAGTGCTAATGTTTGTGATGCGTTATCTGTTGGAATGAAAAATGCATTGCATTTTATTACTACATACAATACAAAGTACATTCTAGTAAATGGTGCACTGCAAACATTAGCATTGTTTTTATGAATCCCATACCAAATGGCATATACTGTATCAGACACATAGCAACTGGACAGATCTCAGCACAGATCTTAGTGCTGAATATACTGATATTGATTGTCCATCTTAGACAGGTAGCACAGCTAGTCTATATACAGAAAATATTAAGGGTTGTGTCTGTCTGTCATGCAATTACTCATGGCCCACTAGGGCTTGAAACTTGATTTTGGTCATAATGAAAAGCTTGTAGTGTGATTACGTGCTGGTGAAGTAAAAATGTGGCTAATGGCATCCTTTATGAAGTTGTCACGGTTTGCATCATTTTAACAGCACATTGCATAGGCAAAGTGATCAAGGATGGTGACATGGCAGAAAAAAAAAGAAGAGCAGCAACATCTGCTGAGCATGAGGCAAATTGTTAGAAGCTGATTAAATGATATGGAGAATGACAGCTCTGGGATCAAGCACATGTAGTGTGCTAACCTCCTGGTACTTGTGAACTACTGGGGTTTAAACCTTGATCTTGTAAGGACATGAGGTCTACGGGTCACCTACTCAATAGATAAAATATGGACTGTGACTACAAGTCATTACAGCTACAAAGATGAGACATGTTGAATTTTATTTCATTATAGTACTGTGCGTCATAGCAAAATAAAAACAATGTAACAGAAATAAAACTGTGATTAGATCAAATATGTGCCGGCAGAGCCAAAGAGAATTCAAATGAGTATCCCAGCATTTCCAGCTGAAAAATGAGTCAATGAGGAAATGTCTTAGCTCCAAGTTATCTTCTTGGTTTACATAGATCCGTAAATTGTGCTACTGGAGTGAAAATGAAAACAGATGTAAATGTTGTCTTTCATTTTGCACGTACCTGTCATTTCAGTGTAATATATGTGAAAGATAAGAGTGTTCACATAGAGCTCACATAATAAAGAGAAACAACACATGAAAAGACAGCTAAAAATCATGCACTGTGTAAATATAGCCTTGGAGACACCCACTTTCTTCTTATAATTTGACTGATTCTTTCCCAGTTGTTCCAATGGAAAGTCATGCATGACATATAACACTGATTTGACTAGGCTGCCATCTCATACAATTTAATTACCGGTATATCAAATGTATGTTTTACATATCCATTACCTCAGATTTGTTTTCTCCCTCCATCACATCCAGAACCTCATCTACTAATCCCACAATTTCTGCTCGGAACTCCTCTCCTTCTTCTGTAGATTTCATCTGCTTGCTTTTTGCACTTTCCAGTTTTTTCAAGAAGGTGTTCTTCTCCATCTGACCATCTCGTATCCATTGTTTGATGGCATCTAATTCCCATCGCAGTTTTTGGTTTATTCTTACATGTTTGTGAATCTCAGTGTCTCTTCCATTCATCTGTTTGTGAATGTGCTCAACCTGAGCCCAGTGCTGTTTTAAAGTATCTTCATGAATACGGAGGGCTTCTCGTAACTCTTCATTGGCCTTCTTGTTTCTGCATATGTTGGATTCATTTTTCATCAGCTTATTTGTGAGAGACAGCACATGATCAGCTAACTGTGAGTTCCTGTGATCAAGTTGCCTCAATTGGCTGGACATAAAAATACCACCAGCTAGAAGCAGCACATTCAACATTATAGACCCTGCAAAGGTAAGTGAACGCTTTGCTGCCTCTGTATACGAAGCAACTAGAGGCAGAGGGTTCAGAACTTCTTTGAAAAATGCATACATGGTGCAAATGCTTGGAAAAGCTCAGAGGAGCACTGATGAGCAGGAGTTGGCTTAAACTCCTCAGACCGTATTCAGTGAGAATGCTCTGCTTAGACTGAGGTGTTGCACATGTGAAATAGTTGTTTATTTCCAGCAGAAAGTGGGAGGAGCTTAAGAAAAAACATGTGATATGACATCACCAGGATCAGGCAAACCAAGTGCTGAAAGTAGATCTTCAAAATATATCTATTTAAAATTTCATTGGTTAATCAATAAAAGTTAATATTTTATTGTTAACTTTAATTAAATGAAATTCATATATTTTCTGTGCATGTTTAAAGTTTGGCACAGAGCTGAAGTAAAACCCTAACCTTCAGAAAGTTAATGGTTTTTCCCTCATATACAGATCTTGAAAACATCCTGATTTAAAGAACCATAGTCACTTGCAATGAGTCCAAAGTAATATGTGGTGTTCTGTCATGTTTTGTTCTTCCTATTGAGTAATTTTGAAACAAATGTCAAGTTGTATATTTAGAACTTTTTTTAAAACGACCTCAATGTCCATATTTCTGTTTTTTAAAAAACAACTGCTTTATTATTAATATACTCTATTTTAGGAATACTTTTGTCAAAAGAATGTGGTCCATCCTTAATTTCTCACAGCATAATTTGCTATTGCTGACATTCTTTTACGGTAATATTATGCATAAAATAGAAGTTGGATTTCAACCGAAAAAAATGTGATAACGGAATTAGTATCAATAGTTATTTAGAAAATCAAGTATCTGGATCCAGAATCTGGGTAGGAGAAAATGGTGGTGTCTGAGGATGCAACAGATATTTAAAGGACCTCATCAAAAGAAAAAAAAAAATTCTTGGGAGCCCTTTGGAATGTAAAAGGAGACAAGAGCTCAAAGTCTGTAGTCCATAATATTACATTACACTCTTATTCTTCCATTATTAACAGACTATATAACAGGTCTTGAGTCAGTTCAGTTCAGATTTATACTAAAATGTTCCAATATGAGCCATTCACCTGGCGGGCATAACTGCAAGACCAAATGTATTACCAGAAAAAACAATCTCCAGTGTTAGCATTTAACTTACCATTAATTTGAAATTTTGGTAATTATACTAAATTCATAAAGTACCAAAGATGCCTATTTGAAATATTGAAATATTTATTGCTTACCATCATGATTTTTTTTGAGATCTTGTTAACCAAATCAGGCATCATCTCTTTTTTGATTCATTTGATAATAGTGTACTCAGCTATTGATGAGTCTCTAATAGTTGTTGTAAAACTACTATTACGCAACACAAAATTTGTTTTTTTTATCGAAAATATTACAATATTAAATTTGTTATAAGCATAATGCCAGGGAAGTGCCAATAATTATGTTTATGTGTTTTACTTACACCCTTTACAAAATGATGGATTAATTCAAGTAATTTGATCACAACTCATCTAATTGAGCAGAAAGCTATGAAAACAAATAACAATTTATAGAGGGCTCCACGGGTCACACTTCTGTTTTTGCATTGATTGATCTTAGATGTTTAAACAGACAAAGAGTTTTCTTTTAATATACAGTATCATGTGCTGTAATTCATAACTGTGGCTTGAAAAGTTGTTGTTTACATGTTTTAGGTATGTAACAATGAGCTTCTTTGAAGAACCAGGCATGGTCTATTCTGAATGTAAGATCGTTGAAATAAATAATATAAATAAAGTGTGTTACTTAGTCATCATCAGTCAGCATTGAGCATGATGAAGGTGCTTTAGAAATAAAACATTCATTCTCAGACCTGCTGAATCCAAGGCCAGGCAGTGGTGGTCAGAGACTATCCTGGTTGTTCTGGGTACACGTCCATCATGAAGCCCTCTCACACACAATCCCACCCACTCATACTGGGGCTAGTTCGGAATTATCAATCAACCTAACTTACGTGCCTTTGAGGTGTGTGGGATAAAAACCAGAGTACCCTTGGGAAAGCCCGTGAACGTACAAGGAATACATACAAAAGGGCATGGAATTCAAGTCCAGATCTATGAGGCAATGAAACTAACCAATGCAGTACCAGGCTGCCCTTCTCTTATTTAATAATATATTGTCACTGAGTGTTAAATCATATCTTGGACTCGTACAACTGTGGTAAAATGAATAAGAGGATCTACAGTTATGTCGTTGGTATTGTAGACGAGGGAGGTATAAATATTTGCAAGATGAAGAACTGGATGATGATCACAACAAGCAAACAAAAGTAGATTATTTGAGTGAAAACATAAACAAAATTATTCAGGCAAGGTTCTAGTCACTTAAATCCAAAGCATTGAACCAAAACAGTGAAAAACATCAAAAAAGAGAATAAGGTGAATAAAAATTGTCATCAAATGAGAACAAAATCCAAAACTAAAGATAACCTAGGAGTAAAAGGTAATTGCTAACACAAAAAACACTGATTCAGTTTTCTACATGAATAATACAACTTAAGCTCAAAGATCTGAGCTAAGGTTGAGTACCTGCTAAAATGGGGCAAAAGCAAGTGTGTGAGGCCCAGGTTAGATAGGTGATGACATAGAGATTCAGATTTTGGCAGTTAGATAAAGCGAAAATGTTATATAAGCTACTGTTCTCTTCGAAAATCCGCAATTTGTTTCTATCCTTGGCTCTGGACTCCGTTATTACCATCCGTTGGCAGGGATGGCTATTCATTGAGGTGAAGGGCTCTTCCAAGTGTGGTTAAATCTGCTGATAAGTTTGCCCAAAGATTGATTCCAGATTGTGAGAAGTGGTCAGCATTTTTTATGGACAGTATAAGTGTGAAGATAAGGACAAATTCCACCAACACTTACATTTAAGCCTGAATTGTACATAAGGTAAGGTGTGGGTTGTGCGGTTCCTTGTACAGTAGAAAACATTCTTTACAAAGGACCATTTAATTCTGGGAAATATTCCTGGGGCTTTGAAAAGGATCCAAATATGTGGACAAAACAGACATATGTCATGTTTAGTAGGCCACCAAGCAGGATATAAAGATCAAGAAAACCTAAGCACCGCCCGTATTATTTTATACAGTAATAGTTCTTTTAAAATTATGAAGGCATTATTTCATTAATTTGTTATCATTTTTCATAGTTATTAATGGAACCTGTTACAGATCTAATGTGGATACTGCTTTTGGGAACCAAAAATAGTTCCCCTATGGCATCGCTCTGAATAACCATTTTGGCACCTTTATTTCCAAGAGTGTAGGAAAGGTCTTGCAATGATTTCAGAAAACAGATTTTTATTACTTTATTCAGGGATTGAAACATTGCGATGTATACAGGTATATTGAAGCCTTCCCTTAAATTATATAAAAAGGTTATGTTAATGTGAGACAATCAGAATGCATAAAAAGGACTTTTCACTATCCCAAGTCTTTTTAATGGAACTGGTAATGACAGTTAAATTTAGGCCTGAGTCTGGACTTTCCTCTGCACGAACAAAAATCCAACTCTGTAACTGTGCCACTGGATATTTTACTAATGTTGCTTTTGCGCCATCTAGAGGTTATTTAATTTTTTCCAGCCCTAGCTTACCATTTATATCTTGTCCTTGTTTGATCTAATAAGAATCACGGAATATCCAACCCTCTCTATTCCTGAACCCGATTGGCCTGTTATAAGGTCACTGGATCATAGCAGAGCATTTTTTTTCCCCAGAATGTGTCACTTCTGCAAAGATGTACAAAATAAAAATGATTTTTATTTTATAAAAGTGTAGAAGAACAGTTTATAAATGACACCATTTTCACATTAAAAGTCTTATAATTCTTTACCTAAATTCCAGCAGATATCTGAGCAGTGTCACACTGTAATCCTCCTGCAAAGAAATTTCACATACAATATATTTAGGAAGAGCTTGAATCAGTGAAGTTTTTTGATTCACATACACTGTCAATAAAATATATATTTTTTCATATACAGCATATTTTAAAGTTTACCTATCTGCTTTTCTTAAATTGAGCACTGATAGTGAGCACTCATTACGTTTTTTGAAGGGGCCTTCTAGGGTTTTGAGAAGGCCAGAAAGATGTGATGCCAGTACAGCAATCATGTTCTTGTACTTATGTACAATAGGTCATGAAAGAGCACATGCTTAATAATGTGATGTGATTGTCTTTTAAAAGGGGCTGAATAGTGTAGGAAGCCTTCAGGCATTCTGGTCTGTGTTACAAAGCCTTCCTTCTTTTGAATACATTGACCATTGTTGTTTAATCACTAGATATTGTTTGATTATTTAATTTTAGTTTTTTGTAAAGTTTTGAATCCAGTCCTAAGCCTGCAGCGCTGGCATCAGGAAAGGCATCTGGCCATAAAAATTGTGCTGCAACCTCAGTCAACTGAAGTCAAGGCAAAAAAAATAGTGACCCCATATAAAAATGGAAATAGCTATGGAAGAAGAAGAAGAAGAAGAAGAAGAAGAAGAAGAAGAAGAAGAAGAAGAAGAAGAAGAAGAAGAAGAAGTGTTTCTTTTAATCTTTGTCCTTTACAGTAGTAAGTTTGTATATGGAGTTCCCTTGGCACAAGTTAGTTAGTCAGGACCTGGCAGGTGAGGAAAGTCCTTGTGGGATCAGCATAGGATTACCATCTGACTTTCTTTGTTAGGTTAGCAACAGTATGTGTGAGGGCTTTACATCATTTTCTGCTTTAGAAGATCTTCTAGTCTTATCAATGATCCAGGTGTCATGACTTGGCCAGGGTTCCTCCCCTGGCTAGGGTTCAGATTCATTTTTTGTGTCTGTTTTGTTAATTTCTGATTCTTTGATTTATGTTGTTTTTGTGCATCATTCTTTTTGGTTTTGTGTATGTATATAAACTGCGTTATATTCCATGTGTTTTGTGTGTGCCAGTCACCACCAGGAACTGCCCTCTGCCTTATAAATCTGGAGGGTCTTCACTGTGAATGTGCTCTGGACTCTGTGAGTTTACTGGTTTTTTTCTATGCTTATCCCTTAGTATATTTTGGAATTTTGACCCTCTGTTATTGACTACATTTCTGGATTGCTGTATTAGGAGTTTGTTTGTATTGCATTGCCTTAGTGCTTTTGGACAATTCCTTCGCTGCTTGTGCTTCATTGTTATTGAAAAGCATTTTGTGAGAATAATCCTTTCATTTTACAAAGAGTCAGTGCTTTCCCTTATTACTAGCTGAGGTTTGATGGTGATAATGCCCTCTAGCGGGCATTTTTTAGAAGAGCTTTTGTAACTTTTTCAGACTTGTGTGCTTTGGGACTCCAAGGTAACACACATTGTGAAAGCATTTGTTTGTGTGGTAATAATGTAAGTAAGGACACCTAATAAATGTTAATGTAAATGTAACTCAGATATAATGTAAATGTTATTCAGATGGAACATCAGTTCACTGCAGGGTATGCACAACTATTTACACTTTGTCAGTTTTGAGATGCCATTCATCTTGATTTCATGACATCGTGGTGAAAAAGCTTGCAGTTAAAGTAAAACTAATTTCCACACCCAAGTTACTAACCAAAATATTCACATGGAACCCTGTATAAAATTCTTGGGAAGACATACACACTTCAAACATAGACCAACTGGGCTTAGAATTATGAATTTGTTGATGAAAGAGCAAACAAAGAATATTTATAAAAGAGGATATTTATTAATATCGCTTTGCTTGCCAACCCCAATGCCTGTGCTACGCGCCAGCCACTTATTGTCTCTGCCGCTCACGTATGTGGATTTCACTTTCACCAAACAACACATCTTTTAATTCTCGAGGATACACCTCTTCATTAGGAAGAAAAACTACTTTTCCCTGCCAACACGAGTTAGATGATCTACAAGTAATCCGAACAATACATTAGATCTCTTTTCGCTGTTACGTTATTTCACCGAGTAATAATTTCTGTTTGTTTGCACTAATGTGATCTTTACTATCATTTTTTTGAGACTTTCTAATTTTAGTACTTTCATTATCTCTAACCTGCTCTGCATGTGTACCTCGCCAACGTTTTTGAATTCTTTACTACATTCTACTTTGTCATCTAATCTTTGTCTTTTATTTCCGGCTCCGGCGCGTGGTTAAATGTCTTGGCACAAAGTCTTGTCTCGCAGGACATGAAAGTATCTCTCTGAAAAAGTCACGTGTCATCCCAGGCTAAAAAGTCTCGTCTCGTCCCAGGATTTTTTTATGTAATAGAGAGACAGAAACAATAACAAGAGAATGCTCAACAGGAGTTGCCAAAAAGGCAATCTTAAGGCAAACAAATTCAGAAATTAAAAACCAAAGCAAAAATAATTAAAAAGCAAAAGCAACAAAATGGCAATGCTCACAATAGACTGAAGCAAATTCAAATGAACCAGAGGATAGTCCCTTAGCAGTAATGTAAGGGGGGATCCCACTTCAAGGGGTACAGCCCACAAAAACACAAGGAACAAAATGACATATAAAGAAACAGTATGTAGATAATTCCAAACATAACAAAAACAATGAGTTTAATGTAATGACTAAATCATAAATGAACAGAACATGCACATTGCTTATGTCAAGTGAGAGCTAAATGATTCATGTGAAATTGAAGTGACAGCGAAACTTAGTTTTGCATTAAGTTGATGAAGTAAACAGTGCAACCATCAAAATTCACATCATTGGTGCGTGTATTTTCAAGTCATTTTCATCCTATTTCTCCATATGCAAAAGCATGGCAAAATGTATTCTGGTGTACGGCATGGTAAAGGGGAAAATGGCTACAGAGCACTTACCTGCCAGGACATCAGGGGCACTTCTTTACTTCAAAAATTGATTGGGTGCTGAGCTACTGAATCTCCAGAAGGATCTTGGCTTGGATCATTTTACAGGGTTGAGGAAAGTGAGCATAGAGGTGTTACGTCAGACTCCAAATGAGCGGTGAGAAATGGAACCAGTGACATTAATGTGCAGGCAGGCAGTGCACAAGGAGCACAAGCACATGGAGCTGCATGAAAGGATGACTGTAAAATCAGAGTGGCATTGACAGGGGATGAGTAGTAAGGAGAAAGTGGCTGTGGAATAATCTTTAGGGTGCAATATTCCTTGCTTTCCACTGCTTTGAAACACCCCCCAAAACTAATTGTATTGAATTTTATATTTTGCAGTTGCAAAACTGCATGCGAAACGAAATTTGGAAGCTTTTCTAAACACAGTAATTTCTTTAATTCTGTAATTAAATCAAGTATTAATAAATTCATTAATAGAAATATGAGTTATAAAGCATTTTTAATTGTATTACTGGAAGCTACTTAGAATTATTGGAGTTATTATGGGCCATGGCAAAAATATCCTAAAGCAGGGGTTCTCAACGTCGGTCCTGGGGGACCCCCTGTGGCTACGGGTTTTTGTTCCAACCAGCTTCTGTTTTTAATTGGAATCCTGGAGTAATCAAGTGAACTGTTATTTCCTAGATTCTGTGTTTGAGGAGCAATATAGAAATTAGAAAACTAGGTTTGGTAAAAAAATAAAATAATAACAATAATATTAAAACATACAAAGCAGTTAAATGGGAATAATATATTTTATTTTTCTTTTTAACAATATTTTCATCTTGATGTTCATTCTGTTTTTCTAGGTGTTCTAATTGCTTAATTAATCCATTATTTACTCATTATTAGGACTGACCCTAAAGTAATTGCAGCCTTTCATGATTCTGTGTTGTTTGCCTGGGTGTCTGCTCTGCTTGTTTTTAATTGTCATTATTAAGATGCAATGAAGGGAGCAAACTGCAGAGAGAAAGGGCAAAATATAATGAAAGCAACAAAAGAGAGTTAAGCATTTAAATCTATAGCAAAAGCAGAAATATTTCTAAATGTCTTATAAATGTAAAAGTCTTACTGCTGTGCCTTCTTAATGTAGAATAAGAGAAGAGAAAAAAATAGCAGCTAATTAATTCAGCACAGTGTTATCTGGTGTTGTCACTGATTATGAATCTGGTTGAAGCAAAAACCTGAAGCCACAGGACCGACTTTGAGAATCCCTGTCCTAAAGAAATGTTGAGTAGTTATTAAAGATACTCACATTGACAAAAAAAAAAACAAGGTAGAATATTACACATGAGGTTTATTTAACTGGTTTAAAAATCTGGAGTATTCAAAAAGTTTTGTAGAAAAAAAAACAGATAATAGAATGCAATTACATGCATTAGTAGATTATATGAAAGTGCTTTGTGACAGTACTTTACAATATCATGTAGTTAAAACCTTAGTCCAAATAGGTGGTGGCCCTCAGGCTAGGGATCTGCGGTGGTAATCAGAAGGTTGCCGGTTCAAATCCTGTAAACGCCAGAAGTGACTGTACTTTGTTAGGCCCTTGAGCAAGGCCCTTAACCTACAATTGCTTTGTCTTGGGCATGACATTAATTTACATCCAGCCCTGCAAGCAGGTCCTTGGGGGTTAGTGGCAGAATTGGCACACAAGCTACTGGTAAAAAAAAAAAAACACCTCACACTGTTGCAGTGTGGTGCTGGGGTGTCACCCGCTGCACTTGGGTCCCAATCCAGGTGGTTCGTCTTGTGGTGAGTGTGGCAATGCACTATCAGCGCATGCTCTCAACCACTCTCACCTCAGATAGGCTTGTGGTGTCTTGAAAGCTTTCATAGACAGCAGATTCCAATTCAAGTGATGTAAAAATAGCATTGACTAATATCCTGTTGCTAACTGTGGACAATTTGTAAATAATTGCAGCTCATATTTCTTAAATTTGGCATCTTTAAAAGATGTATACAATGGAGATTAAAATGTTTGTTTTTAGTGTAATATAAATACTGAGTGGATATTGGTTCACTGTATACTTTCAGAGTGATCCTTACATAATTCATGTCCTCTTAAATTAATTTCTAAATTAGTCACTTTTATTTTTTTTACTTTTATTGTTAACTTACCTCAAGAAGTGTACAAGCAGCTTGTGTGTGCGCCTCTCTTGCCTCTTGACCAACATGTATTGAAGATCCATTTTGCAGTCAGGAGTGGCTGTCAAAAAAATATACAAAATATACAAGTTGAAGTAACTCCTGTTGAGGTAAATTTGCAACAATAAACTTGTCCATAATTGTATTTGGATACAATGTTTCTCTTTTCTAAGACAGATGAGTTTGGAAGATCACCCATGCTTTTCACTGAGAAGTTTTGAAATTTCAGACCTGTGTGTAATCCGATGTGTTTGAGATATCTAAACAAAAGTGAAACTTTCCTGGAAAAGCTTACACACAGACATGGCAATCTCAATAGGTGCTTAAATATATACTGTATATTTTGGAAAAAGACATTCAGGGATGCACAAAAGGCAAGCACAGCAGAGGGCGACAGAGGAGAAGATGGACTGAGGATATTTCTGACTGGACCGGAATGGGAGTTAACAAAGCAGTCTGGGCGACAGAAGACCATGAGGCATAGAGACAAGCCCCACTCACTGCCAACCCTTAAACAGAACAACAATATGTATAAATGAACACACCCAAAAAAATGTACCAAATATATTACAACTTCGTAACAAAGCAAATGATCTTAGTCTAATCATGCTTTGCTTCTTTAAATTTTAAAGTGCTTTTCAGAGTCATTCAGTTTCTAATGTTTCTTAGTCCTGAACAAGGTTATGGGGGTTCTGGAGCCTGTCTCACCTATTCAACTCAACTGTCACAAGGCAGGAACAAACCCTGGACATGAAGCCAGATCATCACATGGCAAAAACACACACACACACACACCCCGCAATAACACACCAGGGACAACTTAGAACGGCCAATTCACCTAACATGCATGTCTTGAATGTGGGAGGAAATGGAAGCATACAGATTAAACCCATGCAGACACAGTGAGAACATTCATACTCCACACATGGAGGTCCTGAAACATTAACCCTTCTCTCCTTACTCCGAGAAAGCAGCACTACCACTGTGCGACCCCCTTTTCAGAGTTATCCAGTTTTTATGAGGAGGTACAGTACATTTTGAAATCATAATTAAACTAAAAATCTATAATTGTAAAGCTACATGACAGACTTTTTCTTCCTTTTTAGATAGATAGATAGATAGATAGATAGATACTTTATTAATCCCATTTTTATAGTACAATAACTAAGAACAACATTAAATTAAGAGCCCGCTGGTCTCTAGTCAGTTGTAAAGTAATTGTCACAACATTGGGGTATACCACTCAATTTTACATTAAATTAGATTAGATTAGATTAGATATGCTTTATGAATCCCAAGGAGAAATTCAAATGCATACCATAGTGAAAGCATAAAATATAGGGTTAGGGTTAGGGCGAGCAAAGCAAGCAGGGGGCAAAGCCCCCTAGTGCAGATAAAAAAAAAACTCAAAAGTACAATAGAATAAAAATTTATGCTAAACTAAAATAATTAACAGATTAAATCTGTTCTATCTTTTTATGGCTTCTGGCTGGAGTGAAGGAAGGGATGTCAGGAGAAGCATTGAACTGCCTAATGACAGCAACCAGGAAATATCCTCAGAGGCACTTCTTATTACACCATGGAGAAATGATTGTATTACTAATAGTACTCCAAGAAAGTGCTACCTGGAGGGGATGGGAAGAATTATTCATCATGGTATCCAATTTTGCATTCATCCTCTTTTCAACAGCCTCCAAAGTGTCCATGGTCATTCCTGTGAAGAAGTTGGACTTACTGATAAGTTTGTTCAGGCTTTTTTGCATTGCCTGAGTTCAAGTGGCTTCCCAGGAGACCACAGCATAGAACACCACACTAGCTATTACATACTGGTAACACATCAAAAAACCTGAGTATCTACAGGAAATACATTCTACTCTGGTCCTTCATATACAGTACAGTGACACTGTGTTGTCACACCTGTTGAGTTTGCTATTCATATGGACCCTTCCTGGTAACTTGCAGCTCTTGACCACCTCCAGCTCCTCCCCCTGGATGGTGACCAGTCTCAGGGGCTCCTTAACATGCTGGAGGTCCACTGCCAACATTTTTGTCCTGTTGATGTTTGGCTGCAGGTGCCAAAGTTAGCCTTCTGTACTCAAATTCATCTCAGTTATCAATACATTATGGAGGAACCGTCGGAGAACCTCTAAAGATGGGAAGACCTGGTATTATACTGGAAGTCTGTTTTGTAGATGGTGCAAAAGAAGAAAGATTGACTGGTGCACCAGTGTTCCACCACCATCTCTTACACACAGCCCTTGAGCCACAAACTGCTGTCAGTGTTTCAGGAGGTCCATGATCCAAGAGACAGTGACGTCATCAAGATGGATTTCCTTAGTCTGTAAGACAGGGTGGTATTAAAGGTGCTGTAGAAATCAAAGAAAAGCATCCTTACAGTGTTGTTGGTGTTGTTCAGGTGGTAGAAGGCTCTGTGGAGAATATAAATCGGAGCATCTTCTATACCTGCTGTATATGTGACTGATAGGCATACTGCAGAGGATCAAGATGGTCTGTAACTAGGGGTCAAAGTTGTTTCAGAACCAGCCTATCAAAGGTCTTTATAGTGTATGAAGTAAGAGCAAGTGCTCTAAAGTGCATCCATCCATTATCCAACCCATTTTATCCTAACTACAGGGTCATGGGGGTCTGCTGGAGCCAATCCCAGCCAACACAGGGTGTAAGGCAGGAAACAAACCCTGGGCAGGGCACCAGCCCACTGCAGGTGCTCTAAAGTCCTTAGGGAAAATGTAGTTTGGCACTGGAACCATTCAAGATGATTTCCATAGCAAAGGGGTCCTCTGCAAACATAAGGAAAGGGAGAACAGATACTGAAAGACCTCAAGAGCTGGCTGGCATATATTTTTAGCACCCCATCATGCTCCATGGCCTCATCAATGCCAAGTTTCACCAGCTCTCTTCTCAACTGATAAACAGAGGCACTCAGCCTGGAAAGTGGGGGTAGGGGTGGAGACCACAATTCTACCTGCCACTTCTTGGACCTTTTACAATATCATAAAGCAAATGCTGGACAGGTAAAAGGGCATTTAGATCTGTTCCTTGTTTAATCCATGTTGAAGGCCCCCAATATCTCTAGTACCAGTTCCTATGGACAGGAGTAAAACTTAGGCAATGGAACAGTGGCACCAGCTGCCACAGCAGGATACTGAGAGGATGAGCAGAATAGCGTAGGGTCAGTAGGTAATAATACTGATTCAGTCCTCATCTCTGACCTCCAAGTACTTGATCTGGGTGTTTCCGATCACAAAATTGTCTCAATGGATTTACCCACAAATTCACTATACTCTAAACCACAGCAGTGTATTTGCTTCATGAACCTGAAAAAAATAAATTTGACTGATTTAAATGCTGACATTAAGAACTTCTCCATTGCTCCCCACCTTTCTTCTGTCAGTGAATTAGTCGATTACTACAACAATGGGCTCCACAACATCCTTGAGACCCATGCCCCAGTTAAATCACGAGTGGTCTCTTTTGTAAAATCTGCCCCGTGGTTCACAAGTGTGCTTCGACAGATGAAAACAGCTGGGCGAGCCCTCGAGCAGAGTTTTGTTGCAACCAGTTCAACGGTCAACAAATTAGCTTATAGGGGACACCAACAAAACTACTCCAGGAAACTGACCACTGCCGGATCTCAATACTATTCAAATTTAATTCAACAACAGTCCTGGAAATTCCAAACAACTTTTTTCCGTGATAAATCATTTACTCAGTCCTCACACTTACGTCTGTAATAATTTCACAGAGGAGCAGTGCTATAATTTTATTGAATATTTCACCTCTAAAGTGGACATCATCCGCTCCTCATTGTCTGCCTTCAGCCCTCCATCGCTGGATGTTTCTACATCAAAACTAAAGGGCTGCTTTTCCTAGTTCCTCTGTACCACAGTTAAAGAAGTTGAGGACACCATACAGAGGATGACACCTTCAATGTATTCATTGGATCCTTTTTCTACTCCTCTGGTAAAAGCTAATGTATCAAATATAAGCCCTCTTATTGCTGATATCATTAATCACTCTCTCCAGAGCGGCTTAGTCCCACTGGCCTTGAAAACCACAATAATTAGACCTCATTTAAAAAAATCCTCTTTGGATCCTGAAGTGATAGCAAACTATCGTCCAATCTCCAACCTTCCATTTTTGTCTAAGGTTTTGGAAAAGGTTGTTTTGGTTCAGCTTCAGGATCACCTCAAAAAATTCAATCTGTTTGAAAAATTTCAATCTGGTTTCCGAACTTCTCACAGTACTGAGACAGCCCTGGTCAGAGTCACCAATGACTTCCTGATGGCTGCTGACCAGGGCTCTCCATCACTCCTTATCCTCCTGAACCTTACAGCTGCATTTGATACAGTAGATCATAATATTCTCTTTCATCATCTTTACTATACAATTGGACTTTCTGGCATTGCTTTGGAGTGGTTCGAGTCCTATCTTACAGACAGGGCTGAGTATGTGGCCTTGGGGGATGCTAAATCTCATACCCACACTGTCACCTGTGGGGTCCCACAAGAATCAGTCCTTGGGGCGACCCTCTTTAATATCTATATGCTACCCTTGGGTCACATCATCCACAAGCATGGAGTTTCATTCCATTGCTATGCCAATGATACGCAGCTCTATGTGAGACTGGATTGGACTTCTCTTACTCCTCCATCAACTTTTTCTTCTTGCTTGAAAGAGATTGAGGCCTGGATGTCCAAGAACTTCCTCAAGCTGAACAGCAGCAAAACTGAAGCTCTTTTAATTGGCACCCCCCATCAACTTTGTTCCTCTGTAAATTGTATTTCCTTTTTCTGACCGTACCATTACCCTCTCCCCTTCTGTTACAAATCTGGGTGTCAAGTTAGACTCCCATCTGTCATTTGATACACATATCCATCACCTTTGTAAAATTGCATTCCTTCATCTCCGAAACATAGCCAAACTCCGTCCCTACCTCTCCCTTTGTGATGCTGAAAAGCTGGTTCATGCCTTTGTCTCATCCAGACTGGACTATTGTAATGCACTCCTCATCAGGATACCCAGCAAGAGCCTTCAAAAGCTCCAGCAAATTCAAAATAGTGCTGCAATAATCCTGATGAGGGTGCGGAAATATGAACACATTTCACAAACCCTTCGATCACTTCATTGGCTCCCTATTCATCTCCGTATTGAATACAAACTCTGTTTGTTTACTCACCAGTGTATGCATGGAAATGCTCCACAATAACTTAAAGAACTCCTTATAATACAATCCACTACAAGAAACCTCTGTTTTACAAACACCTACCGCCTTTGCCCCCCTGTGACCAAACTTTATACAATAGGAGACCGAGCCTTTGCAGCCACTGCTCCACGGCTCTGGAATGCCTACCAGAGAGCCTAAGAACACAGCAGATTGTGTGCAGTTTTAAAAAACAGCTAAAGACTTTTCTATTTAGGAAAGCTTATTAACAAGAATGCTATAATTATTGTTGTTTTATCTCTGTTTTTATCTTGCTTTGCCTTTGTTTAAACTTTTTATGTTGCACTTTGAGATTTACTGCTAATGTAAAGTGCCCATATAAATAAAACGCATTATTATTATTAATATAGTATATAATATATGCTGTATGTAAATGTATGTTAATTAATAATTATTTGATGTAACTAGGGGGCTGTGCCCCCTGCTCATTTTGCTCACCAATCCCCGGGTTTGGTTAACTGGACATATAATTTTAAGAGACTGTCATTTTCATGGGAATGGCATATCAAGATCTCCTTTTGTATCTAATGTTATTCATGGAATATATACTACATTACTTTTCTTGTCTCCTGTTAAAATTTTACATGTTAGAATTGTTTGACCAATTTTTAATACAACTAATCTTGTTCCATTGCATAGTCCATCACTCATACATAAATTACGCAATAACATTACGATACATCCTTCTTTCAACAATAATTCGGCTGGTGGAAGACCGGACGGTGTTAACACTTGTAGATATTCTATGGGATATTGTAAATTGATGTTTTTATCTTCCGCACAATCACCACCAACTGCTTCAGCATAGTCTATTGATAAGCATTGTGGAGACTGGCTCGGACACAGACAGGCAGACACGTTCATGTCACCCAGCACACGTTTATTTACAGGTTATTTACAGTACTAGTGCACAACCCCAGTGCCAAAGCACCAAACTCCCCCAAAGTCCTGGCCACAACACAATGCCTTTCTCTCTCTCTGGTCCGCCTCCACTCCTCTCCAACACGCTTCGTCTTCTTCCTCCCGACTCTCGCCCTGACTGGAGGGAGGCGGCCCCTTTTATATGCCCCGGATGGGCTCCAGGTGCATCCTCAGGGCTTCCGTAGCTACACCCCTGTGTCCACCGGGTGCCCTCAAGTCTCTTCCCCCCAGTACTTCCCAGTGTGGCGGAAGTACTGAGGGCCAACACTCCCAAGGCATTGGGGCGCCCCCTGGCGGTGACCACGGGTCCCTACAGGGTTGAGCTTCCAAGCTCCGTACCTGTGGTCCCCAAAGCCATCAGGGAGGACGCCCCCTCGTGTCCTGGAGGAGGCACAAGCCCTCCTCCACTCCTCCTGGGCGTCCCGGCCGGGCATGGACACCCGCCGGGCACCACAGTATTTAATCAATTTGCTGTGTAACCAAACGACAATTTTCGTGTTAATTTATTTGACTTTATCGTTTCTCGCTGCCATATTTAGATGAATGGGTGATTCTAAACTGGATCTTTGTAAGTGTGTGTGTATGTTCATAAGTAAGCTCTTTAATGGATTGGTGTCTGTCCAGGTTAAGTGCCGGAATGCATCTGATGAACATGGTCTTGTTTGAAAATAGTTGTAACTAGGGCGTGACTTGAAAGAATCTCATGGCAAAAGTCTCCGTCTCGCGTGACTTGCTTCCAAAGGTTGTAAGTATGGTGCGACTTGAAAGACTCTCATGGTAAAAGTCTCTTCAAAAAGTCTCGTCTCGTCCCAAGATTTTTTTCATTATAATAGAGAGATGTATTGTTAATTTAAGTTGAGTAAGATTATTTATCCATTCCATTAGAACACAACAATGATCGTTTTTCTTTACTTGATTTAGTTCTTGCAGCTTTCTCCATGAGGAGAATACCATCTCCTTTTCTCTAAACAATTTTAACAAAGAAAAAATAGTAAGAAGATCTAATAAAAGTATAATATAATTTACAACATTAAAACATTTGTTTGAATACTTCCCATAGGAAAAATCTACAGCTGAAAGTTTGGTCTTTGAGGGCTCATGAGACATTAAAGAGAGTCTCACTCATCTTTCATTTAAGGATTATCTTTTGTCACAGATGTTTCTTCTAAAATTCCTTAGACTAAAATTCTTTTAGTCACTTTCAAAACTTCATATTTTGTAATTATTGTTGGACTGATGCCTTATTCGAAGGTGATTTACAACATTTGAGCTACAATTGGTTATATTTCTTTTGTTTTGTCAGTTGGAGCACAGGCAGATAAAGTTACCTGCGCATGTTCACACTGTGTCAGTAGCAGGACTTAAAACCACAACCTCAGGGCTTGAAGTCTAAAGTCTTAACCACCATTCCACACTGCCTGCCTGTTCTTCCGGTATGATAGGTATGATCTAATTGGAGCACAGCAATCTAAATTAGCACAATTAATAGATAGATAGATAGATAGATAGATAGATACTTTATTAATCCCAATGGGAAATTCACATTCTTCAGCAGCAGCATACTGATACAATAAATAATATTAAATTAGTATTACTCTCAAGCAAGGACTACAGTTTTGAAATCATAGTAAAGCGGTTTATTACCACAAACAACTGTCCATACATTTCACCATAGATTACTGAGCACACAATGCAAATACTTTCAAACTGCAAAAAAAAAAAAAAAAATGAAAAGAATGTGAAGGAAAAACTGAGCCCATGGTGTGACTTTGCTGAGATCTCTGCTGAAACTCAAGAGGAGACGCTTGTGAAAATTCCGGGATATTTTTTCTCAGGAGAAAAATCTAAGAAGCATGAGACAAAGGGACATGTCCCCATTTTCTTTCTCATTGTTGTCTAGAAGAAGCCAAAAAGATATTAAGTATACTTCTTTTTTGATTTTTTTCATTCCTCTGGGTTAGTTTTAATTGTTAAATTAAGTGTTGCTTAAACAATATCAAATAACTGTAGCTAGTTAGCTCTGTATAGACTTGCTGGCATAAGATAATCACTTTAGATCTCGCGTTATTTATAAGCCCCGCCCACAGGAACCACAAATATAGAAGTCTGCTGAGTAGAACATTCTTACATTTTTAGTGGAAGTCTGTGTTGTGTTGTTTGTTTCTTTTTTTATTCACAATTATTTACAGGGAGTGGAAGACGATACTTATATTATGGACTCATTTTTCAAAGAAACACTTAATTCCCTTCCTCTGTTTACTTCCTGTACAGAAGCTGCAAGACGTTCATTTGCCTTTGCTGGTTCTGTAGTACTGAATGTTCTGTTACTGGCTGGTGGTGTATTGATGGCTAGTCGCCTGAGAAGCCTCGATCGAAGAAATGCACAGTTAGCTGAACATGTCCTATATCTTGCAGAGAAGCTGCATAAAAATGAAACTGACATCAGTCAAAATGTGAAAGACTATATAGAGCTGCAAGACACAGTCCAAACCCATGCAGAGACCTTGAGGCGGCACTGGGCCGAGTTTGAATACATTAAGGCACAGGTGAACATAAGAGATGCAGAGATCCACAAACATTTAAAAGTGAACCAAAACTTGCGGTGGGAAATTGATGTTATAAAACATTGGATACGAGAAGGTCATCAGGAGAAGGGCACCTTTCTTAGAAAACTAGAAAGGTTAAAAAGCAAACAGTTGAAGGCAAAGGAAGAAGGAGAGGAGTTCAAGATGGAAATTATGCATTTAGTGGAGGAAGTCCTACAGGTGATAGAGGGAGACAGTAAAAGTGAAGTAAGTGCTAAGGATAAAATCAGACACATAAGCACAAAGCATGCAAAATCATGCTTTAGGATTAGCCATAACTTTAGGCCTGTGTTGTTTAAAACATTTAAGTTTATTTATACTTTGATCCTGAATAGCTTAAGATCATCACAAATTATATCTAAACTTGATTGGTTCTAGTTCAGTATCTGAAGATTGTAGTAAAATCAAAACAAGAAAAGAAACAACTTGGACAGAACAGCCATTGCACTATGTACTAGTGTAGTTTGTTATCCACAATATACTGTGTACAGTATGTTTACATTCAAGCAGACATTAATTCAGTATAAGGAGAACAGCTATGGAACCTTGCATAATTTTAGAATGTTGGAGATAACTAGCATTGGAACTCTAGAATACCAATGCTGAAATGTTACTTTTTCATAGGTGAAAGTTATTTAATTCCATGCTGAGTAATTAAAAGAAAGTTAGAAAAATGATGCTTTGGCAATTGAGCCTTAATCAGCTGAATGCCTGAAGTGAAGTAAGCAGAAAAGATATTGCGATGGGAGAGTTATGGGAGCGGTGACGTCTGTAATCAGTGGAGGTGAAAAGAGTGGAATCCCACCTTTCCCTTTAACCTGTACATCTTTTGTATATTCTCCACCAGATAAATAAATATTAGAGTCCCCTTGTTAAAATGTTACACTGCAAGGCATTAAAAGGTGTGACAGAGAGGTGAAAATTCATTTGTCTTTCTTGGAGAAATGTGCGCAATGAGGTGGGGGGCAGGGGTGGAGGTGGAATTTGTCTACCTAAATCGAGCACTGAGTGCACCCCAAAGTTTGGTTTCCACGCCAGTGTGCTCAACGACTCCAAAGCCTTGTCATCATCTGTAAGATTGTCCGTCTTTCCATGTCAGGCTGAGTAGATGGGGCCCTCTGGTGCAGTCCATTAGTCCACTTGTGCCTTGGGTCATCTCTGGTTCTCTACTCCAGGCACACACCTGGTAAAAAGTTAACAGCCAAAACATTTTTCTAACATTATCTTTCAAAATGGAATCAACTTTCACCTATATTTTTCCTTTTGCAGATGCATGGTGATGCAGTCCTTCTTGAATTCTTTTACATTATCAGGCTGTATGCTTTGCCAATGTTCAAATTTATAATACAAACAAGGTAATAAACATCTTTATTGTATGCAATGAACTAGGGAGACAAAATGCTATTAACTGATTACACTTTCACAAAAGCCATTACTTTGAAAGGAGTAACTCATCTAGTGCTTGAAATAAATACAAACTTTCTCCTGATTTGGTAAGAAAATCTCATTGGAATAATACTTGATTTCAGTTTTATTTCATAGTTTTGCTAGGTTAAGGTTTAAGTATACTTTAAAATCCCTAGAGGGAAATCGGATTGAAATAGTGATAGACTAACATACTGTATACTAGATAATTATTTAACCAAATAAGTAACATTGATCAAGAAAGAAAAAATATACACATTATTATTTTTTTTTATCTACTACTTTTTATTCTCATAGATGAGAAAATTGAATACCAGCTATACACTGCATAACTTACCATTCATCAAGGCCTGATATTCTAGTACACCCATGTTAACTACTTCTACTTCTTCCTATTCATTTTTTCCACTTCTATGTTGGGTGGATGTGCCTGATCTGCCTTTTCCATACTGCACTGCACTTCCTCGCCAGTCAAGACCTTTTCCTTCAAATCTTCTTTTTACATTTTCCATTCACGTGTGCTTTGGCCTCCTTTGCTTTCTCTTCCTCTCAGCTTCCATTCCCATCTCTTTTTTTGCCCACAATTTCAATGTCTCTCCTCATCACGTGTCTGTACCATTTCAATTTACCCTTCTGTATTTTCTTTGATATCTCTTCCACTTTTGTACCTTGATTGTTTTATTGTTTTATTTCTTATTCTTGTCATCCCTTTCCACATTTTCATTTATGATACATCTAACTACTTCTCCTCTGCTTATTTTACTGTCCATGTCTTAGCTCCATACATCATTGCTGGTCTTCCCACCATCTTAAAAACCTTACCTTTAACCACCGCCTTAATTTGTCGATCACACAATACTTCTTATACCTTCTTCCAATTGTTCCATCTACATTGTGCTCTGTGGGATATCTCTATATCTAATTTTCCATCTTGGACTACCACTGATTCTAGATATTTAACCTTATCCACTTTCTTCAACTCCTCTCCCTGCAGGCTAACGTCTGAATCCTGATCATCAATAAACCTCATATATTCTGTCTTCTTCCTTTCTATTCTTCTAACTTCTCCACTTCCACTTTTCTGGTACATCGCAACACGATGTCATCAGCAAGAAGTGTGCACCAGGGAGATTAGTCTTTTATCCCATGACTTCACACCCATGTTATTATGTGCAACTTCCAAATGTTAAATGCACAGACAATAGGAGCTCCTAATTCTGTCACTGTTGGTGATGCTTTTTAACCTAATAGCAGGTCCTAAGATATCATAATATCTTTTGACTTTTATTCCACTCTGGTAACCTGTGAATACATGAAATATTTCTAGATTGTTATAATATATCTGAAACTTCTGTTTTGCATTTTCTACAGCATCAACTTGAAGAGCACATTCCCGAGAAGGTTCTACAGCTTCAAGTGGTCGAGAAGCCAAATGATTTTTTAGTAGACTCATTGGCAAACAACCTTTTTGAGCTCAAGAAAAACCCTGGTATGTCTATTCAACATGACTTGAAACTTTCAGAAAGGATAGAGACACAAAACATCACATTTCTCCTTGTTATTTTTCTTGCAGAATTTAAAGAAGTTTTTGAAAAATACTATTTTGGTGACGTTCAGGAGAAAAGTAAATTTACTGAAGTACGATGGGGAATAAGGAAAGCAGATAACTTACCTGTAAGTGATATTTTTTTTTCCATTTCACATCATTAGGTCTTATCTTATTGCCTTCAAATATAACTATTACTTTGAAACCCCTTTAAATTGCAATAATTAACATTAAGCAGAAATAGGAGAAAATAAAGGATCTATAGTAAAGGCAACATCAGTTTTAATCCAAGGAATTAAGGTCCGTCTTATTCCATCAAAGACAGAAACATTTGCCCTGGTGAAGAGAGCATAGCTTGAGCTCTGGAGACGTCCCTCTTTCTTCTCCTCCATCAGTTTAGCCCCATTGTTACAATGTCACACAGCCTGCTCGTGTGTTACACATGACAGACATCTGAGAATCATTTTCAGAATTTAGAACAAAGTCCATTTGTCTAAATGATATGCTTCATCACTGTAAACTTAAAAGTATAGCATTGATAAAGTGTCACCATATTATTTGTTCTATGTCTAATTTTCTTACAAAATGAAAACTTATATAAAATAATATGTCAATATTACATACATAAAACAACTGTGTATGATTTACATTTTACTGTTGACGAGATCTAAAGTTGCATCCACAGACACTCAACAATAATGACAGAGCTACAGTGGTGGAGCTACAATGGGGCTGAAGCCTCCTTTGCCTGGGTGGACTTTAATACAAATTCCCCAAGATATATTTTAAAATAACACAAATTAATAGTTCCATTTAACCAAATTAAGACCTGGCTCAGACGTTGATCTTTGATGGCCCATGAGACTTAAAAAATTCTCATTTATGTTTCATTTAAGAATCAACTTTGTCACAGATGTTTCTCCTAAACTTTCTTAGAAGTAATAGCTTTAGACAAAAAAGAGACATGAGATACAATTGAGGTAAAAGAAATCAAAATTGAGAATTTGGTTTAAGGTTCGCTTCCCGGGTCCACCCTGCGTGGAGTTTGCATGTTCTCCCCGTGTCTGCGTGGGTTTCCTCCGGGCGCTCCGGTTTCCTCCCACAGTCCAAAGACATGCAGGATAGGTGGATTGGTGATTCTAAATTGGCCCTAGTGTGTGCTTGGTGTGTGGGTGTGTTTGTGTGTGTCCTGCGGTGGGTTGGCACCCTGCCCGGGATTGGTTCCCTGCCTTGTGCCCTGTGTTGGCTGGGATTGGCTCCAGCAGACCCCCGTGACCCTGTGTTCAGATTCAGTGGGTTGGAAAATGGATGGATGGATGGAATTTGGTTTAATAAGCATGGTACATTTTGGGAGATCTCTTTCTAGTCTTGTCTTATTCACATTCAAGACTTTATATTGTTTACTTGGTATTGGATTGATGCCTTATCTAAGGTGACTTTGAAGATCTGAGCTATGATCAGTTGTTTTCCCAAATGAGGCACAGACAGATGATTTTCTTAGGGCCACATAGTATCAGTATTGGGATTTGAACCCACACCTGCAGGCTTTGAAGTCTAAAGTATTAACCACTATGCCACTTCTTCTATCATGAGAACAATGTTATTCAAGCATAGCAATATAAATTACAACAATGAACAGCAGCAAGGACTACAGTTCTGTAATCATAGTAAAGTGTATTATTACCACAAACAACTGTCCATACATTTCACCATATATTACAGAGCACACAAAGCAAATACTTTCAAATTACAATATAAAAAAAAAAAAACGTCAAAACACTGAAAATGTGAGTCCATGGTGTGAATTTGCTGAGATTTCCGCTGAAACTTGAGAGGAGACACTTGAGAGAAAACCAGAGTATTTTTTCTCAGGAGAAAAATCCGAGAAGCATGAGACAAAAGAACATGTCTCCAATTTATTTTGTTCTGATCTTAGTGTTTCAATCTTTTTTTGTTATTTTCTATTCCTGTGGGGAGAGGAGTAATGAAACAAGGAAGAAAGAAAACAAAAAGCCTTTCCACCAACCCAGTCTTGAATTAACAGCAAGTCAAGTTAAATTTCTTCACTTGGTAAGGTGACATCAAGGTGGAAGACCACAGAAATAATTAAGTACTGCTGCTGAGTGAGTTATCCCAGAATAAATCAGGCCAACCATATCTTCATAATTTTAGCAAAATAATTATCTAGTTTAACCTACAGTAATAAACAGAGAATGTATAATACTAATAATTTTTCATAAAATGATGCCCACTTTCCTTCTTTCTCTGTGTCAAGTAGTTGGCTAACCAAATGTCCTTTTAAAACCTATTCCCAGGAAACTCTCTACATTTACACTTGTTACAGTCCACATTAATGTTTCCACTTTGTTTATAGTGGCTTTTGGAAAATATCTCCAACTGACAGTCTTGCCTCATTTTTGTGTGTGCTACGTATTTCACTCTCTTGTGCCAACATATAGTCTCATTTTTGGCCCTGGACTCTCCTGATCAAATAAATGCCTGATAGAAATGGTAAAATATGTAAATATCTCTCACTTTTCATTGGGTGTATCTTCTATTCTTCTCTTTTCTATACAGGTAGCTATCAAGATTATGCCAATGGGTCCAGATGTACTTCACTTGCAGCTAGTAAGTCACAGAAAGAAGATATCAACAGGCATTTTGTTAAAATTGTTTACAATTTATTTTTATTCTCATTTTATTTTATGCTAATAAAAAATCCAATCTCCATTGCCAGGATTTAGACCTTCTAGGTCTTTCCTGCCAATGCCTACCACTAAACTGGGTTTGCCTCTGACCCTCACCCTTCACTTTGCAGGTGGTCAGTCCACAAGATGCCTCCACATTACTGTTTCCACAAAGGTCTCACTAGACATAGGTCCCAGTAACTTTATCCCAGGCAATTAACTTTATTAATTTGTACCGTCCTTAAGGTCATTGTGAACTTTTCAGCCCAAACCTGTTCACCAAGGGAAACCCTACCATGCACACAAAGTATTCCTTAGCCTCACAGGTAAGGTATTTGCAAGGGTGCATGAGGAAGACTCCACAAAGATACAGGAGGAACAATATTGATTCTGTCCAGGCCATGGAACAGTAGACCAGCTCTTCTCCTTGGCATAGTTGCTTGAGTTTGCATGGAAGTATATTAACAAAGTCTACTTGTGTTTTATAGATTTGGAAAAAGCATGTGACCATGTCCTTCAGCATTTGTTGAAGGAGGTGTTGCAGGGATATGGGGTAGCAGAGCTGCTCTTGCGTTCCCTATATGAATGCTATTTGAGCTGTGTCCAAATACCTGGAATTCACTTTGGGTGTCAAGCTCCATTGAGGCTCTGTCTTGTCACCACTGCTGTTTGTGGTTTTCATGTACATGATATCTGTAGTCGAGGATATGAAGGTGGCCAGGTGTTACAGATGATGTTGTCCTCTTTGCCTCATCTCATTGTCATGCCAGCCTTTTTCTGCCGAGTGTGAAGATACAGTACTTGGATGAGAATCAGTGTCTTCAACTCTGAGGTCATGGTTCTCTCTCAGAAAAGAGTAGATTGTTTCCCCTAGGTGGCAGTTCAGCAACTGCCCTTACTGAAGAAGTTAAAGAATCTAGGGATCTTATTCACAAGTGATGGAAAAAGGGAACATGAGATCGACAAGTGGATTGATTAGAGTGGCAGGAGCGTACCAGTTGAGGTAGTTTAAGCATGTCAAATGAATGCCACATGGGCAGCCCCCTCTAGAGCAACTATGGGCAAAGCACACTGGGCAGAGACCCCACAGCAGACCCAGGAGACGCTGGAAGAATTATATCTCTTGGCTGGCTTGGGAATGTCTGGGAGTTCCCCAGGAAGAGATGGAATCTGCAGCTGGGTACAGGGAAGCATTGGATGACCTTTTTGATCTGTTGCCACTTTGACCTTTACCAGGAAAAATGGTTTCATGAAATGAGATGAGAAAAAATGGATTTGAAGTATTTTAATGTATGCATATCCATTAACAGTAGTAGTTACCAGTGTATCAATAGTCATATGTTTCATTGTCAGTATTTTTCTGTTTTTCCATGCTGTGGTTGTGGTATTTGCATAAATGGACGTTAGCAAAATGTTGAATCAGTGGTTTCTGAGTTCGAATGAATCAGACTCTACTTATTGGGACAGTATGCCCCCCCCCCCAAACCCCCATGTTCATATGGGATTTCTCCCAATTCCTTTGGTTTTACCTCATATTCCAAATACATTCATGTTAGGATGATTGATGTTTTGTCCTGGTATAGTAAAAGATCGCACATTAATGTGTCTCGAAATGGATCGATTGATGAGCCTAATACTGATGCTCTCCCAGTGCCAGTGGGATAGCCACTGGTTCCTGAAAAAAATGGGATTAGCCGGGTTTATTACATGAGAAATGGAAAAGATTAAATACTTGCAGGTTAAAACCTTATTTGCTTTTGTTGTTTATATTTTTTAACATAAGCCCAATTTGTCAGAAATCATTTTTTCTTTTTGCACTGCAGGAAAATAATTTACTGAAAGTACCCTTGGAAGTAGGCCTCATGGAGCTTGCTAGCAGTGGCTTTGAATGTCCTGGAATTATACGGCTGCTTGAATCATTTATTGGAACCTCAACAGTCCTTGTTGTGATGGAGTTATTCGAGCCCTGCATAAATCTGTTAGATTTCATTAACAGCCAAAGAAGGCCTCTGGCGGAGAATCAAGCTAAGGGAGTATTTCTGCAGGTGGTTTTGGCAGCCCACCATTGCCAAAAACATGGAGTTTTCCATGGAGATATCAAACCTGAAAATCTTTTGATTCAGGTTACTACTGGTCAAGTTAAACTATCAGATTTTGCCTCTGGCAACATAATGCATGGGGAGAAGTACACAAGCTTTACTGGTGAGTAGTAGAGCATTAGGAGCAGTCATTCTGTCAATATAATCTTTTAAATAAAAGAGCGATAGTTATATATGAGCCACATTTGATACACATGAAGAGGGATGGGATGATCACAGTAATGAAAAAACTATAGGTGAAGGTCTGGCAGCCTGGCATGTGAAGAAGTAGCAGAATACCAGAAAATTATTACTTGACAGTTGTACCATGCAAGACAGTGTATATATTAGACATAACAATGAGAAACGTCCAACTTAAAGAAGTACTATGCTGAAGTTATTTGCAAATAGAGAAGCTACCAGATTCTTTAGCCATGGTATGGTAACAGAGCCATTGTATGCCAGTGTCTTAACAATGAGATAGCACTAAGGTCGGAACACACACCAGAATAACTAAAAAGCAAAGAAAGAAAGAAAATTAAAAAGAAAACTTCTGGCTTGGCTGTTACAGACACAATGATGCACTATGCAGGCATAATCCACTTAGTCTTAAAGAAGCCCCAGTAGTGTTTCTTCACACATTTCTGCTGAATGATTTGTTGGGTGAAAGTTTGCAGAGTTAGTGTGTCAGCGACATGATTTGCAGCATTATTCATAATGGCCTTCAGTTTTGTTTTAATTATCTCCTTTGCTACGACCTCCAGGGTGTCCAGATTGCATCCCATAACTTAGCCTGCAGTTTTAATTAGCTTGTTGGGACCTTTTTGAAGTGATCTTACCAGCTCAGCACACCACAGTATAGGAAATCACACTGGCAATCCCAGAGGTGTAGAAGATGTGAAGGATATCACTTCCCACATTAAAGGAACACCTGTCTCCTAAGGAAGAAGAGCTTAATCTGCCCTTTCTCATACATTTCCTCTGTGTTGTGAGACCAGTCCAACCTGTCATAAATACGGGCTCCCAAGCATGTGTAGTAGTGTACCACCTTTACTTCCACTCCCTGAATAGTGACCAAGCATAGACGGTCTTTGGTGCAGCGAAAGTCAATTAACAGTTCCTTGGTTTTGCTGATGTTAAGTTGCAGACAATTCTTTCTGCACCAAGAAATAAAGTTCTTCACCTGTCTCCTATACTCTGCTGTCTTATGAATACTCCCCGTGAGTGCAGAATCATCTGAGAATGCTCTTGCAACCCTGTAATTATTAATTCTGCTAAACAAAATGAATAATAGATGGGCAACTGGAGGTTGTTTTTAATTAGTACTACTTCTCTTAAATGTGATCTCTTGAGGTCATTCCACAGTGCCTGTATTAGGTTAAGGTTTAGGCTGTGACTGGACCACTCCGAAAGGTGGATTTCCTTTTTTTGAAGCCACTGTGTAGTGGATTTACTTCGATGTTTAGGGTCATTGTCCTTCTGCATCACCCAACTCTTAATGAACTTCGGCTGGCATACAGTCACCCTGACATTATCGTGTAGGATACCTTGATAAACTTGGGAATTTATCTGCCCCTCTGTGATAGCAAGCTGTCCAGGCCCTAAGGTAGCAAAACAGCCCGACATCATGATCTTATCTCCACCATAATCTCCTAGTAGAAAGATGTTTTTATATTGATATGTGGTGTCCTTTCTCAAACAATTCAACCTTGGTTTCATGAGTCCACAAAAATTTTTCCCAATAGCATTGGGGAGTGTTAAGGTGGTCTTTAGCAAACTTCAGGCTTGGAGTGATGTTTTTTTGATGTGCAGCAGCTCTGTTTAATGTTTTGTGTTTGTTAGATTCAGGAACTCATGAATGATTTGCATATTGTAAACTCATGAACAGAGATATTAACCCATTGCAATGATTCATCCAAGTCTTTGCCTGTTACTTTAGGGTTCTTTTCAATCTCCTTGAGCATTCTGGCTTTTGAGTCTTCTTGACTGGGCACCCGTTTTTAGAGGGAATAGCACTAAACTAGCTGGGGGGGCTGAAGCCTATTTCAGCTAGCATAGAGTGCAAGTCAGGAACAGACCCTATACAGAGTGCCAGTCTATTGCATGGTTAGATCAGACATATTTTAAGATAAATATTAACATAAATGCAGTTATTTCCAAAGGGTTTACATACAGTACTTTTTCTTGCCTCTGTATATACCAACATTCAGGTCAACAGGAGAAAAGAAAGGGGAAAAGACTTAAGAACATTAACGGATATTCATTAAATATCTAGTTGATGAAAGCAGAAAGATAATGTAGTTTCATATTGCAAATTGAGTTGTGTTATACTTTAATTTAAGTTATTAATAACAGATGAAATGGCTCATCTTCTTCTTTCTAGGCACTCTTATTTATGCTCCTCCTGAGTGGTTTCTATTTCAGCATTTCATGGCAGAGCATGCTACTGTTTGGTCACTGGGGGTCACACTTTATGAAATGCTTTGTGGTTATATGCCCTTCATGTGGGTTGAAGCTGTTGTGGAAACTCAAGTTACATTTACCCAAGAACTCTCTGTCGGTAAGAGTCTTAAACAGGAATCGCTGTATGAACTAGATTTTAGAGTTTGATTAACTCCCATGAAGTTGTTTGATCATGTAACTTTATTTTCTTTTTGTAAGTAATGTTACAAACCAATTTTTGGTTTATTATTTTCTTAGCTATGTGAGGTGGGTAGCAGATATACTACCAGTCAAAAGTTTTAGAACACCTCAGTTTTTCCAGTTTTTCTTCAAATTTAATCAATGAATAACCTAAAATGGTGAAAAGGTAAGCAGTAAATTGCCAGAGATTTAATTTTAAAGTTTAGGTTAGAAAAAACTGAAAATAGGAAATTTCATAATATTACAATGGACCTTCTTCAGGGAGCAACTAATAGGTTACAATCTACAGATGTTCTGCAGCAAATTAAATTAATTTAAGCCTTGCAATCTGAAGCAAACAATTTGCACAGGTGTCCCAACTTCTGTTGATTACTTAAAAACCCTCTGACTGGCAATTGAAAACTGGAGGAAACTCTGATAGGAAGAAATCTGGAAGACCCAAAGTCACAAACCATTCAGAAGACAAGTTTCTGAGGGTCACCAGCTTGCGTGATAAACACCTTATGGTACAATAGCTTCAAGCACAGCTTAACAGTGGTCGGAAAAGCAAGTCTCAGTTTCTACTGTGATGAGGAGACTTTGTGCTGCTGGCTTGACAGGGCAAATGGCAGTAAGAAAGACTTTCCTTAAAGGACAAAATAGGGTCTTGAAATACTAGTTGTGGAGTACTGAAGACTGGAAGAAAGTTTTATGGACTGATGAATCAAAATTTGAGATCTTCAGTTCAACGTGGAAGGTTTTTGTACACTGTCAAGTTGGTGAAAGGATGGTTCCTCAGTGTGTGACAGAGGAAGTATGATGTTCTGGAGTTCTTTTGCTGGAGGCAGAGTTGGTGACTTGCACAGAGTGACTGGCATGCTGAATCAAAAGGGTTACCACAGTTTGGCTGTTATATCAGGTAAAAGGTGGCTACTTTGATGAATCAAAAATTTGAATAAAATTGTGTATGCTTGAAGATTTCTAGACATACTGTATTTTATTTCCTATTGTTTATTTGTTCTATGTCAGTGTAATATTATCCAAGTAGTATTTCAGAGGGTGTAGTAACACAAGTTGTTCCAACTCTGCTTTAAGGCAGACAGAGGGTTTTTAAGTAATCAACAGAAGTTGGGACACCTGTGGAAATTGTTTACTTCAGCTTTCACAGCTTAATTTACTTTAACTGCTGCAGATCTGTAGGTTGTTCCCTAAACAAGAACTATTTGTAATTTTCATTTTTCGCTAACCTAAACTTTATATTCAAACCACTGGCAGTTTACTGCTTACCTTTCCACAATTTTAGGTCATTCATTACATTTCAACTGATTACATTTAAAGAAAAACTGGAAAAACGTAGGTGTTCTAAAACTTTGGACCAGTAGTGTAAATATCTGTACGAGAGGAAATCATTTTATAAGTTTCATGTGCATATCCAGACTTTTAACTATGAAGATTTATCTTTAGGCAAAATTTTATAAAAGTTCAAGACATCAAGACATGGCATTCATTATCTCACTATTCACGATTTCAATTGTATATGTTGTTTTCTTTCTAGAATGCCAAAATTTAATTAAAAAATGCCTTGCATTTAATCCCTTGAACCGGCCAACAGTGAAGGAGATCCTGAAGCATCCTTGGCTGTATTTAAAGTCAAGTGAATAGGTTAGTAACCACATAAAGTATTAGTAGAACATACAGCATCTCTATCTATCTATCTATCTATCTATCTATCTATCTATCTATCTATCTATCTATCTATCTATCTATCTATCTATCTATCTATCTATCTATCTATCTATCTATCTATCTATCTATCTAAATAAAAAATAAGAATTTTTCTTCACCTTCCTCAGATATCCATCATTCTGTGCCAAGACCTGTAATGTTGCTTGTGAACAGCTGAAGTATCTGGACTTCCAGGAAAACCATAAGGAAGTGAACTTTGGATGCCCTTTCTATCAACACAAGAATTATTAATTTGCCCAGTCTGGGATTAATTTAAACTTGGATATCCCTGCTATTCAGGGATAACTGCTGCATTCTTAAATGTTAAATGCTGTCATGCTTCTCTTATTACTATTTAAACAGTGTTATATTGGAGAACTGTCACTGTAGAGCTACTGTTCAAAGCTGACATCTAGTACTAAAGACAACAACCAAATGGATGCTGACAATGCAGTGGAGATGTGGTACTTCATACTTATCCATCTGACTGTCATCAGCCCAACAGTTATTGACTACATACTGCTGAATCCACAGATTTCCCTCACTTGGAGCAATACATTGTTGGAAAAATTATTAATTGTAGCGAGAATTTTTGGATTAAGGTACCTACTACCTGGAATCTGCCTGTGTCTAACCTGCCAATTCAAAGAAACTGCCATCTGTAATTTAATTGGAAAGAGTGAGCAGCTTTTCAGTGTGTATGCCTCAGGTGAGTCGGCATTGCTGCTATATGAATATTCCTTTAGTTCACAGATCAGTTAATTAAAATAGCCATTATTCAGATTATATAAAGTTATTATTAACAAGAAACACTTTAGTCTAGGTACTGCAAAAATGTATTTATTCTTCTTTTACTCTTGTTTAACAAGACCTTAACAATCACTTCTTTTGTTGTTAATGACACTTAAAAAGCATCAATAAAGTGTTATATGCAATATCAAGAGACATATGTCTCATTTAACATGCTTCTGACCATTCCAAAGTGAAGTTATTTTAGTAGGCCACACTGCACTTTACTGATGCTTTGTAAGTGTTATAAAGACCAAGAGAAGTATTTGCTAAGGTCTTGTTACATAAGAGTAAATGAGTAATAGATGCAGTTTTGTAGTACCTAAACTAAAGTGTTTCCGAAAAAGCAAAAGTAGTATAATAAAAATGTAACTCAATAAAATGTAATATTTTGTGAGAAAAAAATAACACGGGTTTACAAGCACCATGCATTTTCAAAGACATAGGCTGAGTGATACATCCTACAATGTGCTGGGATGCATCTTCAGTAATGTATCCTGGGGTCTTCGGGTGTTTCAGGTCTTTCCCAACATCAGACACCCTTGCCCATGCGACCCAGCCAGGGGTGATCAGTCCCCAGCCTGCACCCCAGCAGTTGTCGGCCATGGAGATTCCTTCTTCAGCCAGAGCCACGTAGTGGCAGCATCTGTAATGGCCTTGATGGCTCTTCTCTTTGCTACCACACCCATGCCCAGTTTGGCCATGACTCAGCAGATAGAGTGGCCTGCAAAGCCTAGATATCCCACCTCTATTGGTTCACAGCTAATCTTCCAACCCTCTTGAATTGTTCTATTAGCTCCAGGTACTTTATTCATTTCGTTTCCTGTGCTTTGTCCATGTGCTTCTCCCAGATTACAGTGAGATCAGTCATGGTTATTTGTTTAGTGGTGTTAGAGGAAATGACCATGTCTGGATGGGGCGATGTTGTAGCGATATACTCCGGAAACCTTTTCTGCTTGCCCAGAACTACCCTCATATGCCAATCGGCAGCTGAATTAAGGAGGCATGCTGCAGATCTGGGTTGTGTGGTGTACTTCTCACCTACCTTAATGAAGATGATGGACTGCTTAGGTTGGTGCTGGTTTCTTGTAGTTATGGCAGCCAATGATAACATCCTTCCGCAAGTGCTTTTGGGCAGCATATATAGTGTATATATAATACTTTACCTGAGTAAATATTTAAAAGGCGCAACTTTCATAGCCCCAGCAGCATTCATCCTCATAACTCCAGTAGAATAGACTTTAGTTCACTCCTCATGTTTTCCTTGTGTTCATTTGGGATTTTTATTCTGGCTACTTCAATTTTCTGCCACATCATAAATGTATTTAAAATATATTGACTGGTGACTTTAAATTGGCCAAATGTGGATATATCATATAAAATACCATTTTTGATTTTTTAATGATTGTTTTTCATTATAATTTCAGTTACATCATTTTGTCACCTTTTGTAAGATTTTTTTTGCGTGTTTAATTTATGGGTGTCACCATTTTGTCTTTCCAGTTTTCATTTTGTTTTTGGTTACAAATCTGATCTTGAATTAGCTTATCTCTGTAAATCTCAACACTCAATTAATTAATTCATTTTACCTCGACTTGTAGTGAATTCTCTCAACGGACACAACAAGTGATATTTTTTCTCTCACTTCACACATCGCATTTGCTCTGTAGGTGAGAGCTAGAAATCTAAGGATTTTTAAATTGTATATCACATACACTTGTTAAGAGTATATTATTCTATTTTTTACTTTACTTTTTATTTTATGAATATTCATTTTTCATATATGGTGAGAGTACTTACTTGTACTGTTTACTTTTCTATAAATATTCATAATTTCTCTATATTTCTCTATATTCCCTAATAAGAGTTACATTTTTTTATATTTTGCCTTTCTGTTTTTTCAGTTGCTTTCCCAATCTTTTGTCTTTTCTGGCAATTATTTTTTTTTAGAAATGAATGATAACAATAATAAATAAACTACTAAATTGGAATAGGAACTCTCTTTACTTAATGCCATTTGAGATGTTTCAGTAGTCACCGTTTGTTGTTTTACTTTATCCACCTTGCTTAATCTTAGTCAGAATGGGCATTCATGATCGTACACAGTAGGATATGGAGGTAAGTGGACATGCACATCTGGAAACTTTACACTCAACCAGAAGTCAGGACACACTTGGGGCTTTACTGTAGTTTGTGAGATCTTCATCCTAGCTTAGAGAAACAGCCACGTGGTTGGTGAGAATCTCTAATGCTCTAATGAAATAAAGAATGACATATGCAATGGTGAAGAGGGGAAAGAAACAAGAAAGATAAGACTGAGAAACACCCTTAGAGAATCACCTCTAGTATTCTTGGAGATCCTAACTTTGCCACTTCTTCATAGTTATTTAAATGGCATCACTAGGTGAAAATGGATCAGGGATAAAGTTACCCACATTAAATCAAGCTCACACACAATTCAAGGACTTCACCTTAAACCAGACACCTTCTCACAATAACTAGAAAACAGCACGAAAAAAAAAAACTACACCTGTAGTAACATCTCATAAAAAGCATTTCCTACATTTACCGCCTCACATCCTAATGGTTGGATAATCCTCTATGTTGCCTCAGAAAGTCCTCCGTTGGACCGTTAATAACCAGAAAAGACTAACATTATAAAATAAACCTTCTCCCACTGTACAAAAGTTACTGTAGAATTTACAGTAAATAACTGGCATTTTGCCAGACAGAAACTGTGACATTGTTAATTACTGTAAAAAGAATTACAGTATATTGCTGGATTCAAATGCACAGCTTCTCCTTGTAAATAAAGTACAGCTCTTGGTTGTTTTTTTTTACAGTAACATCTTCTTATACTTGTAATCCACTTTGCAGAAGTTGGTTTTGGAATCTTTCTGATTTACAGTAGTTACCAGGTAACTTGAGTTGCCAAAACAATGGTTGTAAATACCCTAAATTAACAATTATATGTTGTAAAAAAAATTATATTGAAATAATTAGAAACATAACAATTGTTCTAGTACATTTACTTGGCTGACACCTTTATCCAAGGTGACTTACAACATTTGAGAGATCCAACAGGTTACATTTGTTTTTTTGCTTTTCTAATTGAAGCACAGCAAGATGAATTGTCTTATTCAAGCGTCAGCAGAAACATTTCAACCCGTAACCTAAGGGACTGAATTCTAAAGCCTCAACCACTACATCACAGTGTGAAAATATACTGCACAGCTTACAGTAAATAACTGGTGGGAAAAATCTTGATAATACACTGTCAGATTGTTAAGTACTGTAAAAAGAACAACAGTCTATTACTATGAAATAGCCACAATGGGAGCACCTCCTGCCTGTAGGTGTACTCATTGTTTGTTGTGAAACTTGCTGTCAACTACTGTATTTTTATTGAGGACCCTTGGTGCCTATTTGACCTGTGCATATCTTGTTTTTAGTATAAAAGACTTTTTATTACATGAGTATTCATGGAAATCTTAACACTGTGCCTCAGCAGTTTATACATAAGCCTCCTGTATTTATTTCAGGGAGTTCAAAGGGTTGTTTTTCATTTGTTTGTTTCCCAGAGGAAAAGAGGTCTCTTAGCCATATTGTAGACAGCTCATTCTATTGTTTGGCACACCCCATCATTTACAAATTTTTGGAGAGAATTTACACTCAGTGCTAGGAAGGGACACCATATTAAACCCTTAGATAATTAAGTTATTAATTTCCAACCTAACATATGCTTATATTTCTGAATAAGAGCGCATTATTTTGGCCATGAGCCTTTTTTCCTCAATTTTTTTGTCTGTTTTCCTCAAAACCTTTTGTGTAATATTAATGTTTATTTTCAGAATCAGAATCAGAAAAACTTATTAATCCCAACTGTACAAATAGACAAAGGCACAAGTAACACTAAGAGCAAGTATAAAAAATAAGCATGCAAAATAAAAATAGAATATAAATATAAAAATAAAGAACAATAAATCATCATTCATTTAGCTCTACAGGTACATGGTAATGAAATACAATAAATACTATGCTGGCGAGTAGCTTACAAAATCCTTAGTGTACTAGAAAGCAAATTGAGCTTGAAGTATTTTACATAATAATAATAATAATAATAATAAGCATGTTAAGTGTAGTATTGCACTTTCTGAGAACAAAAAGTTATTAACATGAAAAGAACAGACCAGTTATTGCACATCTAAGTAGTTGTAAATGTACCAAGATATCCATTAAAGAAAAAGGGAACAGCTTAAAGTGTGGATGATTGACCGGAGGGCGGCACGGTGGCGCAGTGGGTAGCGCTGCTGCCTCGCAGTTGGGAGACCTGGGGACCCGGGTTCGCTTCCCGGGTCCTCCCTGCGTGGAGTTTGCATGTTCTCCCCGTGTCTGCGTGGGTTTCCTCCGGGCGCTCCGGTTTCCTCCCAAAGACATGCAGGTTAGGTGGATTGGTGATTCTAAATTGGCCCTAGTGTGTGCTTGGTGTGTGGGTGTGTTTGTGTGTGTCCTGTGGTGGGTTGGCACCCTGCCCAGGATTGGTTCCTGCCTTGTGCCCTGTGTTGGCTGGGATTGGCTCCAGCAGACCCCCGTGACCCTGTGTTCGGATTCAGCGGGTTGGAAAATGGATGGATGATTGACCGGAAGGGTAGTTATAGAGTCTGGTGGCTGTGGGGAGGAAGGATTTTCTTTGACGTTCAGTGGAGTGCTTTTTGCTAGTCAGTCTACTGCTAAAACACTTCTCTGTCTAACCACTACACTGTGAAGGGGGTGATTAGCATTTTCAATAAAAGGCCGAGTCATACAACATTCTCTAATCTGCCACAGTTTCCAAGCTACACAGTTTCTCTCCTACCACAGAGCCAGCCTTCTGAATTAGTTTGTTTAACCTCTTAATGTCTACCCCTTTCATGCTACACCTCAATCCCCATAGGCATGCCACTGTGAAAAAAATGGCAGCCACACAATCATGAAACATCTGCAGCATAGTGTTGCAGACTTTGAAAGATCTGAGTCTTTGCAGGAAATACAATCTTGCATGTTTGCTTTAGGAAGTCAGTTTTTGGCTTCATCATTCTGTAGAAGCAGTCACTTTATTAAGCATGTCAGATTATCCAACATGTATGAGTGAGATCGTATTAAACAAAATAAAGTCAATGATATACAGTATATAGTATTGATATAATTAACTGTGAGCCCAAATTGAATAAGGTAGAGGAGATCTGAAGAATCCTGGCTAGAAAATTTAGAAACTGCTTCTTACAACCTTTTCTCTTTTCTGTTTTTTTTCCTAGGGTTAACACAAGGAGAAGTGGATTGCTGCATCAGTAGTACCTACATTTTGTATGATTTCAGGTCACAACTACAGACTGTAATGTTTACATCATGGAAAATAATGTATAGGTTTGTCTTCTTATCATGCCAGTTAAATGATTTCATTAAAGTATGACAAAGAACAATGAATTGATCATTTGATAATGGCAATTGCTCACTTATTTTTACATTTTCAGTGCAACAACAAGACGGAATTTGTTTTAATACTATCACATTTTCTGGCTTATCCAGTGTATAAGTCATACTTGGTTTTAGTTTTCGCTATTTCTCATTTTTTAACTTTATAAATAGTTAGTTGTAGATTGTCCTATAAATGACATAACTACTGAAAGTATTCTAACAGATCATGAATGACAGTTGCAGAATTAAAATCAATTCTGCATAAATCAAGTTCTTCTTAATCCGGCAGCCACCTGAGCTATCTCTCCACATTCCGATTCTGGTAATCTTTACATCTGTAATCATTCCAAGCTTTAACAAGATATTGGACCAAGTTAAGTACATTTAAATCACTGGCTAAGCATCTGGTTATACTGTATGTCTTAATATGAAAGGTTATATTACATTGAAGCAGTAGTAACAATTTTAGCCTTTTATTTTGAAAAAGAAATGAAAAAAAGAAAAATTTCTGATGTTGCTAAATAGTGAGAGTGGTGAGAGTGGTGGATTTTCAACTATGTTTATACCTATCACTGTATTTTTATTATTATTTTCACTATTTGCTGTGAAAATTATGTTATTTGTATTTTGAATACATAAAAAAGAAATTTAGATTCATTGAAAAAATCCTGAATATCTGTTTTGTCAGAAAATTTCTTAGCACTTAACATATTTGCCAAAATTAATTATCTAAAATAAAAAAAGAAACATTTTCAGTATTTTCATCTGATTCTTAGCTAAAATTCAGCGCAATATAAAATATAATGATAATCGATATTTGATGTTCATCCAAATGTTCTTTAGCTTTAACCCATTACCAAAATGTATTTAAATAAGGATCTGCTGTGACAAAATAAGACTTGAGAAATGAATGAACAAATGGAAATTTGGCATTACACATCCAGAATGCCCTTTTATGTCAATTGGATATGATAAATGAATTAATTTATTACAATTTGAAGGTGAAGATATTTCTCTGTACACAGAGTAATGAGTTAGGATACAATTCATCTATAAATATTGGTGATGTTTTCATTAGAAATGTTAAGATTTGTGGAATAGTGGGTTCGCAGCTAAGCAGTGGATTGTAAATAGCTGGCTTGATCTCTGTGAGTGTGCATGTTCATGCGGCTGCAGGATGTTGGTGGGGTAGTTGAGATGGTGCACACCTGCACATGATGGTGTGGTCAGTTTTGATTGCTCCATTGGCTTTCTGTGGTCCGCGAATGAGGCGCTGAGCCCATGGAGGCATATAAGGAGGTGCTGATAGAAGACAGAAATGACAGATGAAAGAACAGAAAAAGGAAAAAGGAGACGGAGGTTAAAGAAAGGAGAGATGAAGGCAGGATGTGGATAGAGCCAGTGAAAGAAGAGAAAGCAGGCAGCTGGGAAGAACCACCGGGGAGTATGTGGCTGACACTCAGAGTCTGAAGAAAGCCACTCCAGCTGAGCAGCTCAGGGAGCTGGAGTGACACGCTACTTGATAGACTGACTCACCCTGTAAGTTTGGGAGAAAGGCAGTGGGAGCTGCAAGAGTAACGGAAGGCTCAGTGAGGCATCCTGTGGGGAGCAAAGGGCTGCAGGGATGCGAGCCTGGCAGTGGGAGTAAGAGGCTCAGTGTGGTGCCCTGCCAGAGCCACAGATGGCTGCAGAGGCCCTAGCTTATGAGCAAGGTGGTTTGGTGTGGTGTCCTGCTGGGAGCCATGGGCTGCAGGGACCCGAACCTGGTGGAGAAGGTTGGCTGAACTGTAGGTTAGGCATCTCCATAGCTGTAAGGTCCCATTTGGGGGTAAGCTGAGGGGGCTTGATTTTAAAGGTAAGATACCTGCCTGTGTTTTTAACCTTGATTTTAAAGGATTATTTATTGAACTGATTTTAATCTCCTCATTTTCACTGACTTTTATTGGATTATTTATGGTAGACTTTCCAATGCTGTTTGATTTTGAAGTTTTAATAAAAGCACTGCGCACCTTTTCACTTCTACATCTAGCCTTAAATGTGTGTCCTCATCTGCCGGGCTCATCTCAGTTATGACTATCAAGGGTTGCTGGTTCAAGAGGCTTCCAAAGACAAACAGGAGCATGGAGCTAATCCGCACCATGATAAGACTACCTTCATTTATTTTATTTTGTTAATAGTTATGTATTATTTGTAGTGTTTCTGAAGTGTATACATTATATAATCATAATACTTAAAGGAATCAAATGTGTTATTCATCTACTGCGATTAAATGGAACTTTCACCTGCCTGATTTAGGTTGTGTCCTAAAAACAGAGATTACAATGGGGCATGGACTGTTCAGTTTCATGATGTTCATAAATTTTGACCTAATACGAGGACTGTGTTCTGTTCTTCAGAGGAGTAAAAATGTGTGATATACTTTTTTATACTAAGTATACATTATTTGATGCTTTCAACAACATCACCAGCTATATACAAGCCTCTGCTGCAATTTTTTTTTACTATTGTATAAAATTTAGAATTCAACAGCATCCATCAGTGTTTTTATGTTCAAATTAAAGAAAGTATGATACATATTCCATACTTAGCTGTGTGGACAAGAGAGAGCATACTTGTACCTTAGTCACAATACCCAGAGACACATTCCTAGCAACTTCCATTCTGCTCTGCCTGATTCCATAACAGGGATGCTGCCAGTCAGTGAACGTGTGGCAATCTGCCCATACCAGGCAGCCACCCACTGTGCTGTCCTTCCCAGTTCTCAAGTCAATCCTGGGTGTCACTCAGTGGCTATTAGGATGCAAGCCCCAATGTAGCTGCTGTAATGTCCATCCACATCTGGGTCCTGGCATTGAAACAAGATATTGTCACTCCCTCCCTGATTAATACATTCTTGTTATCATGGCACAGGAAAGTTGTGACCCATTGCATTTTAGTCTGATATAAAAGTAAAAATTTCGCTGTACTCTGCCCGCATGACAATGTTGCTACTATTGTAACTACTTGCCATTAATTATATACACCAATTCAAATTTTGTATACATGAGGGTGACCTAGTGTTTCTGCATGAGTTTTATGTCATCCCTAATATTAAGTCTGGGTGTTTAATTTAAGTATTTTTGCATCAGAGTGCAAGGAGTGATATCTGATTGTCTTACCTTTTACTAAACATCGGCAATTTCTCAAACCAAGACAAAGCAAAACAGAAGCTCTAATGACAATTCTGCCTTAAAGAAGGATACACTTAAATTGTGTCCTTCCACCATCTGATTTTAATGGAGTTGGGGTTTGAAAGTTTGCAGAAATGGGGTAGCTGTTGGTGTGTAAATGTATAGCACAATTTATCACAATTACATAAAATATAATATATACTGTATATATACTGTGGTGGGCTGGCGCCCTGCCCGGGGTTTGTTTCCTGCCTTGCGCCTTGTGTTGGCTGGGATTGGCTCCAGCAGACCCCTATGCCAAGTCAGCCAACACCAGCATCAGTTAAATGCATGTCACAGCTGATGATGCTATTTTATTCAACAGCCAACAAAGTTCCTATGAAACAATAAGTGATTTTCATTAACAAAAGAACATGCTTTCTATTCAATAAAAACAAAAAGAAAATGCAGGAATGTACTGGACTGGCAACAAAACACTCAGGTTTATAATAAAAGGTTGAAGAGCACATATTCCAAAGCAAAGTTGGCATTTCATAAAATGTTAGTTTCAGCAAGACATTGGTTCTCTGTGGGAATTCTGAAAATGTGTTGATGATAAAAAATTTAGTTGGACACGTAACCTTTTGTGCCACTACTTCAAGATATATAATATGTACTGCAGTGTGAAAATGCTAAAACAACTAATACTTCACTGTTTCATGACACATTTAATTCTTTCAAAATGCCATATTTGAATTTTTAGAACTATTAATTTAAAATGATTGTGGAATGAGGGCAACCTGCCATAAAGAAATCTTTTAGTATATGGTGCTGTTTAGTACTTGATTCATTCTTAGTCTGTGCGTAATATAAACATTATCCTGAAGTGCATGCACTGCATACTGAAATGCATAGACTAGATACCATTAACTGCATACTAAACAGCGGTAGCCTTAGGGGTGTATGTAGTGAGTGTGGACATGTGCTGTTAGGTAAATCTTTTGCAATTCTTTCTGGACTCTTGGGTAAGAGGATGTCATAGTCATAACTCACGTTGATGTCATGTCAGCCAGTCATTAGCGGTACATGTTTTTGTGCATTAATATTTTGACATGTTTATGGCCTACAAATAAAATGTGAGTTTCAGTGTTTCGACAGGAAGTGTGAAATTAACGTAGAGGTATCATCATGAAATCTCTTACTGTTTTCCAGGTTCAGAGATGAAAATCCGCTTTCTTGCCTTCCGATTGGAGAAGTCGTTGATGACATCTTCATAGTCTAATTTGGATGCAATGTCTTTTGCTATAGACAGGATTGCCAGACCGCAAAGCCTGTCTTGAGACTTGGTTGATTTATACTGGAGAATATGACTTGACAAATCCACTCAAACGGGACATGTGGACCTCAAAAGCGGGGCCCCCTTAGGTGTGGGGTCTGGGGCAGTCACCCCACTTGCCACCCCCAAACGCTGCTCTTGATACTAAAACACAAAAACTACATATTGTATGTTTATACTAGTACACTAATAAATAAAACACAAGTATTATACACATATTAATGTGTTCATTTTAGGACATTGTCAGTTTTCACTTTTCTTGTCATCAAACATCAGAATGACACCATATTTTGTACCATTTGTCACTTTTCACTAGTTACTATTACTTTTCATGTATCACTAGTGACTTGTCACTCACTACTGTGAGATTTTGTCTCATATATTGTATATGCATCCAGTACATTTATAAGTTAACATTTATTAAGTTATGTGTAAGAGACTTGCGATTTGCTTAAAATTACTTAATTTGCCAGGTGTTGGCAATAGGGAAACCCCTAAAAAACAAAGTTGTGAATGTGTGTGCGCAATGTTGTAAGTATTTGGGAGCAAGTATGTAAGTATAAGTGTAAGTGTAAGTATGGAGTGCAAGTACTGTTAAGAAAGATTTATGTTCTAAACAATGCTTCATGGGCTGTTTTCTCATCTTTAACTGAATCACCTTTGTGCTGTTTTTGTAATGTGTTTTGTTGTGTGTTGTTAAAGGGTTTTATTCTTGTGTGTGCCTCCTTCCTGTCTTCCTCTATCTGGGTTCCCTGTGTGTTTGTTTTAAGTACACAACTCTTAAGTCTTTTTCATTAAATGTTATACAATATTTAGCAAAAACACTTTTATTCAGTTATATTTTATTTATTTAAAATGTATTACATTTATTCATTGCTATTGTGGATATGTAGTGCTTTGTGAAAAATCAGATAATAGATATTTTGTGTTTGGTTGAAAAAAGAATTTCTTATTTATTAATCTAATTAATTAATTAATTTTATTTATTTATTTATTTAGTTAGTGTAATTCTTTCTTTTACTTGCCTTAAAATCCCTTGAGCTACACTTTTGGTAAGAAAATGTGCTCTATATTGTAAATGTTGTTGCCTGGGTTTGAATGTTTACACTGTAATCCTACAGCATCATCAGTTATTTCAATGTCTATAGCCTCTAAAATATCACTTTATTGATTGATAGCTATTGTCTCTTTTAAAATAAAATCATTGGTGCTAAACCTGCAACAGAAATTATACTGAAAGTATACTGAAAGCACTAGTTTGGGTTTTGCTTCATAAAGCTGTGTTTCTTTTCTTTGTAGTGCTTGTTCTAAAATAGCCGAATCTGTCATTTCATGGTGTCCATAAATGGAACTGCAATCTTCAACCCCAAGGGAGGACTTTGATTTTTTTTTTTATGTTGGCAGTGTTTGGAAATGTGAAGGCTATTTTAGCATGAGCCACAGAGTTAGCCCTCTTATCTTGGTAAAAGCTCTGCACGTGTTTACATTTTAAAACCAGATGGATAATGAGCATTATGAGATAGGGCTATGTGAGGTAAAAATATGCTTACATCACTACAATCAGAAACATTGCTAAAAAGCAGACATGCTGTATGTATGACATTTGTATGAATTAGCCATAGCTTTTGTATATATTGCCGCTATGTTGAAAACATTTGTGAAAAATGCGTACAACACATACAATATGAGCCAAACAAGTCACATCTCACAGAGAAATTATATTTAGAGCTAAAAATAATGATACCAAAGTTGTGTGCAATTCTGGGTATGTGGAATTCCACATTAGTAAGCAAAAAAAAGAAGAGGACATAAGAATGCATGTCTGTTTTCAATACATATGCAAAGTATAGCCACACTTAGTGCCACTCTGGAAAAAAATAAAATGTTTTCAAAATAAAAATGCAAAGATATTTTAATATTGTCAAAGTAATTGTTTAAACACAGGAATAAACGGATGAGCAGATTTATTTTACAAGAAATGCAGTATTAAGTTTGAATACCCACCAGTTTGGCAGGAGTGGGCAGTGTGGACACTTTTTGTGACTGAAGACAGAGAAGAAAATTAAAATTAGTCAAAACCTTTTATTAATACATACCAGGCAAGGGTAAAATGTCAGAGAAACACAGTCCTAGGACACCGCGCTTCATCTGCCTCGAGCGCAGATGTCCTTGTTCTTTTATACCTTTCTAATCTCCTGATCGTTGACCATATAAGCAAAAAATAGCATCCTGACTCATTGTACTTTTCCAGTTTTTGTAAAGTCATTACCCTAAAGGTATATTTTCTTGTCACACACATTATCAAAAGAAACTTCTAGAAAGTATACATGCTTTTTGTCACGTACGCAAAACACAAACAAGTTTCGTCATTCTGTCCTATTTTCTATACACACATATATTTTGTTCAATTACATCTTTTTATGTTTTCACACTCCTCCCTTTTTGAACAAAAATGATGTGGGCCTATAAATTCTATCTTGAAATGGTTGATGAAGGGGAAGGGGGAGAGAAAATGGAAGAAGCTATACGAGACATGCGCTCATCATGTAGCACATATGCCCTTTCCATAGAGGCGGTAAAGTACTTAGATATTATATAGCGAACCAAAGGAATAATACAACAACCAACCAGGAGGAGGAGACAAAATGTCACAACCAAAGAAATGAAAACAGATCTTATCCATTGTCCCCAGGATCCGAAGGAGGATGTAAACCACTGATCCCTGGGATTTATAATGGCAGAATTAGTGGAAAGTTCTTTTTAGAGAGAGCAGTAAGGCCTGCCAATGCACGAGTTATTGATCCATCTGGCGCGGTATTATTTGGAATATATGTACAACAAGCATCACCAAACATAGCACAAACACCTCCCTTTTCGGCAAGTAACATGTCCAGGGCTAGACGATTTTGCCAAGTCATCAGAGAAGTACGATCAAGCTGTTCATGTATGCCTTCAATAGCGTCTTTGGTGAAGTTAAGGAAACGTTGCTGGTTATAATAAAGATAATTAATCCAGTCTACATTCTTATTAATAGTAATTTGGGGTATGATAGATTCAAAACCGGCTGCGACTTGATTCCTAGCTTTAAATCTGTCTGGGACACCCCTAGGGACTCCAATAGCATCTATGTATACTCCAGGGCCATGTAAGGAGAGGGAGGTAAGGATAGAAGTCTAAAAGGCATAACTAATTGGATTGGAGCACAGGTACCAGACCAATTAGGGGGAAAGGTGGCAAATAATTTGGACCTACGACACATCCACCAAATATCTGATCTAGGAGTGGTTTGGGAGAGAAGAAAGGAAGACAGAACGGTGTTCAGAGAAAAGTTAACCTGAAAAGTTTGAGAACAGAAAGAAAATGGTAATTCTCCTACCCATGTCGTTCCATAAGATTTGAAACATGTATAATTTCCTTCGTGAGTTTGAAACATAGGGGTATCCATGTGACGGGTGGGGGAAAAAAGAATAGATAGATTAAATAACCAAAAGTTGGGGAGATGGGTGTGTGTGCCAGAGAATGAGGGGTGTTAGTAACAGGATTGTCAATCTTAATTAGAAATCTCCCTAAAGGGTCTGTTCCAGATACATATACCCCTAATACATAAATACCTGAGTTACAATGGTTGTCAGCACATACAATGAGAGGCATGTCCTTTTATGATAGAAAACCGATTTTTCAAACCGTATTTTTGGGCCTCAAAAAGGTTGATAACCCCAGTCCTCAGTTCCAGTGTTAGCAAAAACCCATTGCCAGTTGTCGCAGTCACTTCCCCTCATACACACGTATTTGTCAGATCCGTTCCACTGGGCTTGTCGACCAGTCCCACAGTTGATAATAGAGCAGAAATCAAACTGCACTGATGTGGTAATTCCCAGCGGGAAAGTCAAGGTGACCAGGGCAGTAGACAATTGAAAAGAAAAGCATAGTAGCACAGCAATCAAGGGTGCCATCTCTTGCAATTGTGAGGCGTGAATCCAGGCAGGCAGTCCTTCAACTTTCACGGCGTGTGGTGTGGATAGAAGAATTTGGAATGATCCTCTCCACCTAGGCTGATGCCAGTGTTTCCTCCGAGTATCTCGAACCAGGATCCAGGTGCCCAAAGGAATTGGTAAATCCTTGGAAAGGGGGCTGGTCCTCCAGGCTTGATCAACCTGCTGGTGGATTTCCTTCAACGAGGTTCGCAAACCTGCAAGACTAGAGAGAAAATCATTGGGAGAAAAGGTTTGTTAGTGTGTTTATGAGTCCAGACTCCATCAGAGAGGGACCCTTCTTTGGACCATTTTCTCCTTTCGATATCCGTGGCTGCATTCTGTAAAGAAATAATTTAATTATCAGGGTCCTGGTCATTTCTCTGTTGGAATAAAGAAATTGGTGTGTTATTATATGCAGCCTCTTTAGCAAAGTGGTCAGCTAAATCATTCCCTTTGCTAGCAGGATCCTGTTTTCCTGTGTGAGCTTGACATTTAACAATCGCTAGCTCCGATGGTTTGGTTATAACTTCTAAAAGGGATTCGATCAATTTCTGATGTTGGATGGGTTTGCCAGTACTGGTCTTAAGTTGTGCTTAAAAGTTATCTATGCAACATACTTAAACGCGTCTTTTCCTTCATCCTTGTTATTAACAAGGAAAACATACGTGCTTGAACCTTTATTCGTATCAAGTGTGCTGACCACTGCGTCACCATGCTCTTCCTTTATAGTACCTAAAATATACAACTTCCATTCATATTACAATTAGACACACATTCATATCACAATTAGACACATTCCGCTTATCGCCAAAAAAAACTTGTCTCCCTTCTCATGTAATATTATTAAAAGAGCATTTTCCCTTCAAACTTGATCAGGGTTTAAAAGGAAAAATACTTTTGTATATTTACAAGCCTTAAACAAAAGTGGAGACAATTCATTTGCGCTAAACCAATTACACAAATCGATAATTATCTTTTTCAGTTTTTAGTTAGAGCTCTCCAGGACTGGTCTTAAATTCCCTTAGTTTCCATAATGTTCCATGATCATGGCAGACTCCAAAAGCATACCTGGAATCTGTATAAATTGTTACGATCTTCCCTTCGGACAGCTGACATGCTTGAGTGAGTGCTACGAGTTCAGCTGTTTTGTGCACTTAGCTTGATGAAATTTGATTTGCTTCCAGCAGGCGGTCCCCTTGGACCACTGCGTAACTGGTTGAGGGTGCTCCATTTTTTCAATTGTAACATTTGACAAAGTACAGAGTACATTCTGATACTCATAGGGATCCCTTTAATACACTCTATAACACACAAAATCACCCATACCATTTTCAACACACTTCACCCCAGTATTATTCTATATTTACACTATATTTGGAAACAATGCAGCAAAGGAAACAGAAACAAATGGACTCTGAAGAAAAGCAAGTTCCACTCTTCAGGACAAACAAACATAAAACAGCCTCTCAAATACACACGTCACAAGAAAAAAAGAAAAAGACAGAAGAAATTTCATGAGAACTACATCCGTGCTTGCTAATACAGCTTCTGTTATTGCAGCCACAGCACGAAGACACGGAGGAAATGCTGCGGCCACTGGATCCAGTTTTGTTTTAGAAAAAAATAAGTCACCGGTCTTTGTTTAGTACTGAATTCATAAATCCCTGCTTTTCGTCCACGAACAAAGTGAATGGACGAGAATGATCAGGCAAACCTAGCGCGGGCGCAGATAAAAGAGTAGCTTTGAGGTTACAGAGCCTTCTCAGCCAGTTGTTGCAACGGCTGTGCTCTTTCAGTAAAATTTAGAACCCACTGTCTGTAGTAGCCCAGAATACCTAAAACAGACATAACCTGTTGTTTTGTTTAGCTGCAGCTTAACCTTAGAAACTTTATGGCCATTTTCCCCCAGAAACAGCAACAATTTCTGAGTATCTATTGTACAATCTTCTTTCCGTAGCGCTACATATTATTTCCATCTACATACTGTATCAATGTACTACCTTTTTCCGGCCAGACGCCTTCTAAATTTTGGGCAAGAGCTTAACCAGAAACACAAAGGGCTTCTCTGTATCCCTGAGGCATGACGGTCCATGTCCATCGGCGGTACCGCGTTTGACGAGATCGGGATGTACGGCGGAGATGCCAGCCTCTGCTTCGGGAGACAAAGGATATTGGGCACGGTGCGGGCGGAAGGAGGATTTCGGGTGGATCACCAGAGGCTCACAGTGGGCTATCCTTTGAAACACTAATTTAGTTATTAAATGGTCAGGAGTATCAAAAATACCTGGAGTAACTTGTAACCAGTCTGTTCTTTCAAGGCATTTTTCCACCCATGGTCCTATTTCCCCCCATTTAACAGTGTGTGATTTAGCTAAGGAAAAAATATGAGGCACTATTTTGCCAAGATAATATATGTGCTGTGAGCATGTAAGATGAACAGAAGCAGCTGCCTTTGTGGATGAAATAAAAACACAGTAGATGTGAAGGGTTTCGGGGCAAGTACCAGAAGTAAGGAAAGATTCTAGCCAGGTGGTGTCTACTTCTATAGGGAAGTATTGGGCAGTACAGTGTAAAATGTCAGGGGCCTGTAAATTGGGAAAAAACAAGGGGAAAAAGAGTGTAGGGCTTTGAGGAGAATGGTGTGTGGGGAAATATCTAAAGTCCATGCTGCAAAAGAGGGTTTGGGATAAGGGGTAATTTGACACAACAACTTGGGGGTTGAACAGAAAAAACAAAGCTGATTCAAACTTGAAAAAGGTGAGGTTGTCCAGAAGCAGTAAGCACAGTAACAGTTTTCGTTCGAAGCAGGGACCTTTGCCAGCAAGCGAGCGGCACCAGTATCGATTAAGAAAACAGTCTCAGTTCCATCAACGAACAATGTCAGTAAAGGATCAGTCTCTGAATTATGAGTGAGCAAAGGTAGTTGAAAAGAGTGGCTGGAGGTCCCAGCGTTTTCCTATGGCCAGTATTGTTAGTCAGGGGTGTCAGAGGAAACAGGTGGAATAAGGGGAGGTGGGGGCTGTTGCTGTCTGTGAGGGCACTCCCGACGAAAATGTCCAGTTTCACCACAGGCGTAGCAAGAGAAGGAATTAGCATTGGAATTAAAGGGAGAGGGAATAAAAGGATTCTTAGTGTGGTCAACAGGAGGAGCTCTAAAACCACCTCGTCCTCTTCCTCGTCCTCGTCCCCTTCCTCTAAAGCCATATCCTCGACCTTGGTCAGGAGCATTCCTGGTATAATAGTTCATCTGTGCTGCCAATAATTTGGCATGAGAGTTCGATTCGGCCTGTTCAGCATGTCGTTTGACTTCATCAAACGTGGCACTTTCCCACTCAATACAGGAAGTGCGGACCTTGTTTTGTATATCAAAGTGCAAACCGGAAACAAAAGGTGGAACTGCAGCTCGGGTGCGGTCATCAGCATTTCCCAAGCCCGAGTGATTAGCCATAAGGTCTTGAATCCTATGTGCCCATTCATCAACTGTTTCGTCTCTCTTTTGTTTTGCAGCAGAAATAAATTCGCCTTCTCCACCTATCCCCTGTCCTCGAGTTAAAGCTGGGTTCCATACCCATGGAATGTCATTGCGGACACCCCTGCTAACAGTGGCCCATGTGGTCCCAAACTTTCGACGAAGTACCTGGGTCCATTCAGCAGCATTAGGCTTATACATGCTATCTAACTGATCAAGTTGTTCGACAAATTTTAGTCCTCCTACTTCCTTTGGATCTGGAAGTGCATTCACGACATCTTTTAGTTCTTGGATGTCCCAATTCCGATTTATCATAACTGTTGTGGGATTTTGGGGTCCAGCTGGATGGGCAGGGTTATAATGGGGATTGGGAACTTCTATTAAAGGGCAAGTAAGTGAAGGATTAGAGGAGAAAAAAGTTGGAGCTGGTTTGTGAGTGGAGGTTTGACTTCGAGTGCATTTGGAGACGGGGGTTTGTGTAGTACAGGGTGAGTCATAGTGATCTGTGCCTGGGGATTCATCAGGGGAAACTTCTGCTAGTTGTAGTGCAGGGAGGGACAGTCGGAATGGGGAATAGAGGAGGGGATAATAGAGGTGTTGGTTCTGAGGAGGGGAAAAAAATAATAGGATAAGTCTAAACCTGTTTTCTTTTCTATAAATTTTCTAGGAGACCCATTTTTACGGGGCGTCTGTTGATCCTCCGAAAATAATCCCTCCAGCACTAATGATTTTGATCCCCCTGTGCAGCGATTAGCAGGCTTACTTATTAGTGATCCCATTTTGTTCCCTTGCCCTCCCGGGTTCTGTATTTAATTTTCCAACTATATACTGATTCGCCTAATCCCTTGTACGTATGAATCAGCAAGGCATTAAGTGTGCCACTCACTAAACCTAAACTGTTCCCTTCTTAGTTCCAAGGGGAGACACCTAACTATCAACTGATCCAGTTCCCAGGAGAACACGGTTTTGTTGCTTATTCCGTATGTAGATTTATTTATTTTTCCATAGCGCTACGTGTCTTCCATAGCTACATATCTTCCATAGCGCTACGTGTCATTCCGTTCCTAACAGCAATCCTGCAATCTGTGCTCTTTTCGGTTTATATTTCCATACCACCCCGTTACTCGTCCCGTTAGCCTGTCCGCTCACATCCCTGGATTCCAGCTCAGGTGACTTCGTGTCCGATTCGGTTCAGCAGAATACTACATCAATACGTCCAGCCGAGTCTAGGATATGGGTGAGGCCAGTATCCTTTCGTCAGACCTTTCGTATGCGTCAAACTGCTTGGGTCAAGTCTCCATCACCTTAAGCAACCCGTTGAGATATGAGTATGACTAGACGGTCAACAGGAAACTCGCCCTCCCGTTATTTAGAAAATAAAAAATATTCGGAAATCCCCCGGTGCTTACCCCAGCCTGGAAGTGTGCAAGCTCTGTCTGGAAATCCGTTCAGTCACCGTGGATGTAGCAAAGAGGAGACCAGGGGCTCCTCACGCAAGAACTGTTTCAGGACAGGGCAGTCCTAACTTTTGCCGGAGCTGCATGCTCTGCTGCCGAAGCTGAAGTTGACGGCAGTCCGCTGGTAAGACGGATCACTGAAATGGTCTTGCCGGAGGAGTCGACCGGCCGTCTCTTGCCCCACGTTGGGCGCCAAAACTGTGGACACTTTTTGTGACTGAAGACAGAGAAGAAAATTAAAATTAGTCAAAACCTTTTATTAATACATACCAGGCAAGGGTAAAATGTCAGAGAAACACAGTCCTAGGACACCGCGCTTCATCTGCCTCGAGCGCAGATGTCCTTGTTCTTTTATACCTTTCTAATCTCCTGATCGTTGACCATATAAGCAAAAAATAGCATCCTGACTCATTGTACTTTTCCAGTTTTTGTAAAGTCATTACCCTAAAGGTATATTTTCTTGTCACACACATTATCAAAAGAAACTTCTAGAAAGTATACATGCTTTTTGTCACGTACGCAAAACACAAACAAGTTTCGTCATTCTGTCCTATTTTCTATACACACATATATTTTGTTCAATTACATCTTTTTATGTTTTCACAGCAGACAGCTGCTAGGATTAATATAGTCTAATTATTATTTCGTAAGAGTAATCACAACCTAACAGTTTTAAACCTGCTTAATCCTGCTCAGGTTCACAGGGCTAAAGCCTATCCTGGTAACATCAGGTCCAGAGCAGGAATAAGTAGCAGACAGGGGATCAATTGATCCTAGGGCCATCTCATATGTAGTATGTGAAACCTTTGATCCCCAGATTAGCATAACTCTCATACACAAAGGCTTTTCAGACTCCAGCAATGTAAACTGCTCAAAAAAATTAAAGGAAGACTTTGAAAACACATCAGATCTCAATGGGAAAAAAAATCATGTTGGCTATCTATACTGATATGGACTGGGTAATGTGTTAAGAACGAAATAATGCCACATTGTTTGATGGAAATTAAAATTATCAACCAACAGAGGGCTGAATTCAAAGACACCTCAAAAATCAAAGTGAAAAAGTGATGAGGCAGGCTTTTCCATTTTGCTGAAATTTCATTGCAGCAACTCAAAATCGTACTCAGTAGTTTGTATGGTCTTCACGTGCTTGTATGCATACCTGACAACATTGTGGCATGCTCCTAATGAGACGACAGATGGTGTCCTGGAGGATGTCCTCTCAGATCTGGATCAGGGCATCACTGAGCTCCTGGGCTGTCTGAGGTGTAAACTGGCAGCATTGGATGGACTGAAACATAATGTCCCAGAGGTGTTCTATTGGATTTAGGTCAGGCGAGCATGGGGGCCAGGCATTGGTATCAATTCCGTCATCATCCAGGAATTGTCTGCATACTCTCACCACATAAGGCTGGGCATTGTCGTGCACCAGGAGGAATCCAGGACCCACTGCACAAGCATAGGGTCTGACAATGGGTCCAAGGATTTCATTCCGATACCTAATGGCAGTGAAGGTGCTGTTGTCTAGCCTGTAGAGGTCTGTGCGTCCCTCCATGGATATGCCTCCCCAGACTACCACTGACCTACCAACAAACCGGTCATGCTGAACGATGTTATAGGCAGCATAATGTTCTCCACGGCTTATCTGGACCCTTTCACATCTGGTCTGATGTGCTCAGGGGGAACCTGCTCTCATCTGTGAAAAGCACAGGGTACTAGTGATGGACCTGAAAATTCTGGCATTCTATGGCAAATGCCAATAAAGCTCCACAGTGCTGGGCAGTGAGCACAGGGCCCAATACAGGATGTCGGACTCTCAGGCCACCCTCATGAAGTCTGTTTCTTATTGTTTGGTCAGAGACATTCACACTAGTGGGCTGTGGGAGGTAATTATGTAGGGCTCTGGCAGTGCTCATCTTGTTCCTCCTTGCCCAAAGAAGCAGATACCAGTCCTGCTGATGGGTTAAGGACCTTCTAAGGCCCTGTCCAGGTCTCCTGTCTCCTGGAATCTCCTCCATGCCCTTAGACTGTACTGGGAGACACAGCAAACCTTCTGGCAATGGCACGTATTGATGTGCCATCCTGGAGAAGTTGGACTACCTGTGCAACCTCTGTAGTGTCCAGGTATTGCCTCATGCTACCAGTAGTGACACTGATCATAGCCAAATGCAAAACTAGTTAAAAAAACAGAAAAGATGAGGAGGGAAAAATGTCAATGGACTCCATCTATTAGACCATTCCTGTTTTGGGGGTCATCTCATTTTTGCCCTTTTCTGGACCAGGGCATCACTGAGTGCACCTGTTGCTAATTTATTAACATCAAAGCAGCTGAAACTGATTAACAAGCCCCTCTGCTATTTTTATCCAACCCGCTATATCCTAACTACAGGGTCACGGGGGTTTGCTGGAGCCAATCTCAGCCAACACAGGGCGCAAGGCAGGAAACAAACCCCGGGCAGGGCGCCAGCCTACCGCAGGCTATTTAACTAACCAGATTAATATCCCAGAAGTTTCATTGATTTGATGCTATACTCTATGCTTTTTTGAGCAGTATATAAAGCTACCATATCTCTTAGGAGTACAGCATATCAACATACCTAGTCATTGCAGCAAAATCAGCTATGCTAAAGTTCTTTGTTAGACAAAAGCTTTTATAAAGTATGTTGAGTACACAAATGCCTGACTAACATATACCTGATAAGCACACGGAAATCACGTAGGCACATACCGTAAATGTAATGGTAACACAGTTTCCGTGTTGGTCATGCAAAGCTTCAGGACTTAACTCAAGGACACAGGCCACATGGCTTCACCCTAGAACAATACTAGTTTATTTAAGGCAGTTAAATGACTGTCTGAACCCAAGAGTCCAGAAAGAATTACAAAATAGATTTACCTAACAGCACATGTCCACACTCACTTTGACAAGGGCCTAATACAGAGTTTCCAGTTAACACGTCTTTGGAGATGTGAGAGAAACGTCAGAGTACCTGGACAAAAAAAACACAAACATGGGTGAATTTTCAAAATTCACATGGACAACAACCAGGTGCAGGATTACAAACCCCAAGATTTGTGAGGCAGCGGTGCTAAACTGTACACTACCATGTCACCCCTGTTAAATTAAACCAAAGAAACTTTCTTCTTATCCTTATTTTATGAAATCTAAAATTGAAACAGGTATGATCTCTGAGGAGACACATAGAAGTTTATTCCTTTCTAAGTTACTAATCACAACAATAAAAAAAAACTCAGTGTTAGATAAAACAGATGGTACCCACTGCTAAAGAAAATACTTCAATAAGTCCAGAACACACAATTCCAAAGTACTCTTTTAAAAATACTGGTTCTTTAATGTAATTTTATGGTTCTTTATTAGTTTGTGTGGTTCTTCATAGAACTATTTCATTCTGGTAAGGATTTGCTGCTGCATATGAAGTTGGATCTTTGTGCTTTGACATTATTCCTAACATGTAGAAAAAAAAATGAAATCTCTAAAGTATGGTAGGCTACCTAGCTGGACACTAACAGATTAAGAAAATCTGGGCTTAGCCTGTGTTACTGTATGTAGGAAGAGACTTTCTGAAATCATGACCCATTGGTATTTCACAAATAATTTATTCCTGTGTATTTATTGTATGGGGCCTGTTATGGATCTAAATAAATAAAGGTTCATTCTGGAATTTTACTGTGAATAAGTCTGAAGAGGCACTCTGGCATCTTTATTTTTAGGAGTGTAGGCATCCTTGGCCTTACACCTATGAGTGTTTCCTTATTGAGGTCATGGTCTCCAAAGAATTAATGGCACAGTTTCCTGAGTTGCTAACAGAGCTGATGCTGTGCCTTATTCCCCCCTTGATGATTGCTTTCTGGGACAGTTGGCATTCTGAAGTATGGAAAGAGGCCAACAAATGTCAACATTGTATTTATTTCTGCCTTTGATTACACTTTTATTTGACAAGTACTTGATCTTTGCACCTATTTGTTTATCACCATCTTACTTTTGTAATTATAAGATGTTACTTGGTTATAGAAGTGCTTAGAGAGCAGTATCATTATGGTTGTGTAAATTCATATAGTTGACAGGTGTCAAGATATAGCTTTGTTTAACTATTGCTTGGAAACGTCTGTCTTTGCCATTCAAATACATAAAAATAACATATCAAATGATCACATTTTTGCAGCTACATTACGGCTACAACCACAGATTAATGATTTATTTATTTATTTAAAGGGTTTCTGTAAAAAAAAACATTTCTATCTATTTATCTATTAGTGGGTAATTCTTTATCCTTAATTTCCTGGCCTTTTGAGAGTAACTACTTAACAGCCTAAAGCACACTTCTGGATGTTACAACTGTATATATATATCAAACATGCAGCTGGGAAACGTGGGGGCAAAGTTCTTTGAGAAAAATGTAGAATATAACATTCATAAATGACAACACCTATCTCAATTTGTTTATGAGTTCTGGATGCTGCGTGCCTGCCTCAGTGACCTAGGCACCGTAATGTCTGTAAATGTCCTGCAGCTGAACATAAAAAATTCAATTCATTTTTATTAAATCATCTTGACAATTTAAGAATCAGCTCCTGTATTCTAACATTACACATTTTAGGATTTATGGTTTATACTGTATATATCTCTTTTTTCTGGGACAAGGTAACGAAAACTATAAAATCATGGTCTTCCAGCAATCTAGGGGACACCAAAAATACCAATGGAAGATCACCACTGATTTTCTGATAAATAGTTCAGGGCTGGGTGATGCAGTGTTAGCACTGCTGCCTTGTGACAAGGAGGCTGGAGGTCATGTCCTAGTTCCTCCTTGCATGTTCTCCCTGTGTATGTATGGCTTTCCTCTAGGTGCTCTGGTTTCCTCCCACAGCCCAAAGACAAGCAGGTTAGGTGGACTGGCAATGCCAAATTGTCGCCTAGTGTTCTATGTGTTCACCCTGCAATGGATTGGCACCCTGCCCACGGATTACACCTGCCTTGTGCTCGATGCTTCCTGGGTTGTGTTCTCTTCTCTGGATATGTGGGTTTAGAAATAGGATGTACTGAAGGAAAGTTGGAGCATTCTTAACATTTATTTACTTAATGAAAAAGACATTTTTGTTTATTAAATATTTTGTCATGGTGGTGTGTGTGATGCACTTTGGGGTCTGCTCAGACCACCACAGTGCTATTTGTACAGGAAGCACATTCAAGCAGAAGGGAATTGCGGTCATTTAAATGGCTGTTTCAAGATCTGTTTTGCTGACAGGAACAGTTATCTGATATGTAAAAGAGGAATATACTACATTAAAAATAAACAAGTTGAAGTGGCCTCTCTCAAGCGAAATTTGAAACAGTAAAGAAAAGTGGGTTTGGAAAAAGATAGATGGATGTGTGCTTAGGTGATGGGCAAGAAAGAGTTTAGTTAGGATGGATGGTCTTCCTCGTTGATTGTTAACATATTTGCATTAGCTGTGGCCTTAAAATAAATAAATAAATAAACAACCTTTAATGGAGATTTATTTTTAACACATTGTGCGGCCGCTCCCATTACCTCTATCTACAACCAACACCACATAATTCTCTGCTATTATTGCTGAATCAATTCATGCTTGCATGTTCAGTTGGAAGCCTGCATGATTATTCCGTTTTCTTTGAAATCTCTACATTTATTCCTCTTTTCTTTTATCTATAATTTTCTAAATTTCAAATGCGAAAAATGATTTTTTTCTAATGTTTACATCTTTTCTTAATTATTAGCCCAGTCTCTCTTCAAACCTTTGAGCTGGGCTAAACGGTGTTGTTTAATTGTTCTTTAACTTTGACGTTCTGTCACTTTAGAACTGCAGCTTATTGCTATTCTCACTGCACCGATAGACGCCAGACCGTGAGTATTATATCAACACCCATTTGTTACATAAAATCTCGCCCCCACACCCTGCACTGAATTTGAAGCATTCATTTCACATAACTGCATCTGTACATAATTTGGTAACATTACAGTCACACTTTTACCTTTTAATACAAATTATATTAATGCATGCAATGGCGATCAGACAAAGAATGTCGCATTTGTTGTAAGACATAAGCATACATTATTTTGAAACAGTGGAACCAAATTAGATGTAACACCAGTCACAGGGACACATATAAACTACTATTCCCAGATATCTTTGCGTGCTTCTTGCGCCTGCGGACTAGATGTTCTTAGTGTAGCTACTCAAGCTACACCTGGTTAAAGGAGGACGTGTGTAAACGTATTAACTACAGGAAGTGGAAGGAATGAGGTAAAGCATTAGTTCTAATGTATTTTTTTTACCCCCTGTACACTCATGGTGAAGTATATTGTAGAAATACGTGTGTTGTTTATATATCTGTACATATTAATACATCGGGAGCATCAGTGTGGTAACGTGCGCTGTTTTTGCCGTTTGTTTTTGTCAGATGTACTTAAAAGTTTGGAACTAGACGGTAGGTTTAAGAAGTTCGAAACTTGCGCTTGCGCCAGCTCGGTAATGCTGAATCTGTTATGATTTTTGGGCGGTATGTCTAGTCTTGGTGTGTAGTTAAAGTGTATTATGGTGAGAAGTATAGTCACCATCAAGGTAATAAAATAACGGAGGGTCCATTGTGTGTAAACCTTTTCTCTGTTACTGAACTGTACTTTTTAATGCAGTCTGTGAGATTTCGTTTACTAAGCAACATATTGAAGAAATATCCGATTTTATATCGGTAAACAGTTTTGCTTAATTACAGCTTTTGTGTTCCTTTAGGGAAACGCAACCCCACACTACCATGTATGGCTAAATATACATGCAAATGTATTTCTCCAGTTTTGCACCTGTAATGTCTAAGTGATGATTTCATTCATGCATCACTGAAACCCCTTGATTAAGCTCAGAGTCTTGGGGACAAGAATCAACCCTGGAGGGACCAGCCTGGAACAAGTTTCCAATCCACCACAAGGAACACACCCACATGTATACAGCCAATTTAGAATTGTCATTTAATTTAAAAGACACTTTCAATTTGTGTTAAAAACTGGAATACTTGAAAGAAATCAGTGCTCACTAATACAATACGTATACACTGTATACAAAGAGAAACTGAGCTCGGATGCAAACTTATACTTCTAGACTTCTTACAAATTCTGAAAGTTTTACACATTGAATGTGGGGCAGAGTGCTTTGCAAAAATTACAGTTTATTGTAAGACATATACGCATCTGGAGAGTATTCTACATTAACACTCATACTGAAATCGAAGAGAATTCATAAAGGGTTTTTAATGTATGTATAAAGCCTTTTAAACCTGACGTAGACGTGAATCCTAATGTTTTCATCAGAGCACCTTTAACATATTTGAATTTTGCTTGTAATGTCACTCAGTTGAAAGGCTTGTTGAAGAAGTTTTGTGCATTCACACATGTTCAGCCTTTTAACTTGGAACATTGAGTTACATTAAAAGAGGAGATGAATATGTTTGTGCTGTGAAATGCAAAGTTCTTCTTGATGATGCATGGGAGTGATGATTTTACATTGTTGGTATGACAAAATCAAACCTAACTTTTCTAATTTATGGGGGCAGTAGATTTCCTGTGTTTTGCTGATTTAGCATTGAAAGGAAAGAATTCTTTTAAATAGTGTGTGTGTGTATATGTATATGTATAGTGGTCTGGTGCCCTGTTCTTTGTGGTCATTGCTGCCTGTGTAGCCTTAAGGCCCCCACGAATCTTAACTAGATTAAGCAGTCTTGAGAAGGTTATGTGTTTTGTTTTTAATTAAACATTTAGTATATCTGTAGGTTTTGTGATCCATCTTTTCAAAGCCCCTTTCATTCATCATGCCGACTGTCCCTGTAATGTCCTTGTAATTTGTAGGTTATACTTATGTGTGAATGAATGCTAGTGTTTGAGGATACATAATGTGGTATTATAACAGGTCAAGACCTTGCGTGGTTCTTGGGGAATCAACCGTATCTGCTTGCTTACATGTAAACAAAAATACTAAAACAACAAGGTCAAGTGTGCAGAATGCTAACCTTGTAATGACATTATTGTGAGTAAGCAAATTCTTGGGATCTTGTCATGCATATATGGTTTGAACATCAGTGTGGAAAAATTATTTTGATTAATTGAATCAATCCAACTATTTCTGGCAATGAGAACATCTCACAACATTCAGTTAGTACTAATCAAACCACAACATTAAATTCTGGAAGAATGAAATAGTTTTTTCCAAAATAACACCCCAACTCTTTTGGCTTTGTGTCCCCTGTTCCGGGTAACTCTTTGAAATTAGCTGATGCTGTTGCAAAATATAATTCTAGAACCTGCACACTTTATACATACTAGGGGGTTGACTAGTAGGAAATACATGGGATAAACTGATAAATGATGACACTAAAAGTATTTCTGTAGTAGTGCATTCCAAGTTTTCATGCCAAAACTCATAAGTGATGGGAAAGCTGAAAGTTTTTGAGGAAAAGGCAAGTCTCCATAGTGCTGGTGCTGTTTTCTTTGGGCTTCTGAATGCATGAAATCAACAGGTAAAAGCAAACATACAAATGCATATTCAGTTTTAGAAGAATATTGCTAATGTAGAAATTTTAATGCATTTTAGCAGTGAGAAAACATGTATGAGCAGCTATACTAAAATTAGATAAATGGTAAAGTAAGTTGCACATACACTAAATTCATAGTTTAAAAAAGTTACTATTTGTTTATAGTTCTGTAATGCCAGTTTAATAGGGACATGGGATCAAATGGCATGCTATTTTAAAAACTATAATAGGCCAATCAGGAAAATGTAATGGAATTACAAGAAGTATAGGTTGTGACAGACATTGACCCCCCGGGATGTGAGAGGGCCACGGAGCTGGGACACTCAACCATGTGGGAGGACATGGCCACCGCCAAGGGGTGCCTGGACAGCTCCAGAACGGTTGTTGATAGCACTTCTGCTACAACAGGAAGTGTTGTCCGAAGAGGAGCTGAATTGGCATGCGGCACTTCTGTCACACCCGGAAGTGCTGCCAGCTGCTAATCAAGAAGCACCTGGAGCACTTCCAGGTGCTGTATAAAGGAGGCCACTTCACTCCACTCGGGGCTAGAGTTGGGAGAAAGAAGACAGGAGCCTGAGGAGTAGAAGGTGGCTGAAAGAGAGAGAAAAGATAGAAAGAGACTGAGTTGGCCGGTTGTGGCACTGTGTAGTGTTGTGTGTAATTAAAGCGTGTGTATTTGGGACATTCGGTGTCCGTCTGTCTGTGGCCGGGCGGGTGTAGTACCAGACATTTGATATGGATCTTTTAGGTGCATTATGACATTTTACCAATATGCTGGGAGTTTTATATGAAGCAACAAACTGAGTTGGTTGTAGTTCAGGCATTTGATATCGTTTTATTTGACTTTTAAGAAACTGGCGGTAAGTTATTCCATTACAGTTTGGAGAGGGTGCATATCTTTGGGGCATTTACACTATTTACTAAAATACAGTAAACTTTCAATTACAATACTTTTCTGAGTTAAAACTGAGGCTCTTTTGGGATCAGTCTGGGGGCCTTTGAATGTTCTGTTTTTGATTTCCATGCAGAATTTGGATCAAATCTAACTAGAATATTAAATATGTTAATGACTATACATTCGGTGAATATGTTGAGCCAACTGGAAGGGGCAATGCACCAGACCAGAAACCCAGATAACTACTATGGAGATCTATCTATCCATCTTTGAAATCTACTTGCAAAACATGTTCATGGGGATAATGAAAAAAGTGTTTTAATAGGCTAAAAATGCACAGAGATTGATAATACACAATGCAGTAAAATAACAAAAGAGAAATAACAAGAGGCAAGATCCTCTCCAGGCCTACTTAATAGAAGAGATAATACTTATTCTAGCCTGTGGCTGCGGATCAGCCATCCCACCGTGAACACTGCAGCACCTGCAGATGCTGATTATCACAATTAAGAATTTCACTGTACTCTGTACACATATAAATGGTCCTCTGAACATCTACACCTATCACCTCCTCTCCTTTGTGTGTAACAACTCCGACCACTCTTTCTCCTGCTAGGCAAATCCTTCTCTCATATAAACAGACTTGGCCAAAATCAGGTGTGGCATATTAACTTTAATGTTTAAATATATTTATTTTATGAGGGGTCTGGAGCTAAATGTGGTCCAGAGGAAACAGTAAACATTCCAAGAGAGAATGAGATTTAAAAAGCCTACCAGACTTGTCAGTCCACAAGCCAATAGTATACAGAAGTGACTGAATAATGTGGTATATAAGTAAGATGAGTAGTGCACTCATGAAGCCTCATCTGAAATATTGTGCTGTATTTAGTCTGTATATTGACTCCTCTAGGTTTATTCCAGCCTTGTGTCCCACAGTTCAGGGATAAGTTCTAGTCTTTATTATACTGTGCAGGTTTGGACAATATATTAATATATATATATTACAAGAAACACACACCCCTGCAAAAAAGGTTCATAGAACAGCTACTACAGTACTTCGCAGACTGTTGTGTAGGAGTTATGAAGAAAGATTTAAGGAGGAATATTTTTCATCTAAAATAAATAGATATTTAGGAATAATCTGACAGAATTGTTATAAAACATGTAGTAATTAGAGAAAATGCTGTTCAGCATTTATAAAAAAAAAAAAAAAAAAAAAAATCATCATCTACAAGAACAGGACAGTGCAGATAAAAGGTGCATAAGAATATGCTGTATTTGGTACTCATAGGGTAACATTTCCTCATCCAGTGTGTATTCAGAATGATTGCAACAATTAATTAATTAATTACAGTAGTGTAGTACAAAGAAGAATTTTGAGGATTTTTGATAACTTGGAAATACTGTATATCATGAGTTGACTGAGACATAGGGAGCTGCAATATGTTATGGCTGACTGGCCTGTTATCTCAAATCCTTCTGTACATAACACCTAATAATTTCACTTCCTGTTTAATTTAAACATATACCCCGATAACCCCTTATTTTTAAAGCTAAATGATAATAAAACTTAGATGCTTTTTATTGCCATTCCAAGCATTCTGAGTAAGACTGAAAGTTTTTTCCATTCCCCACTTGAGAAGTGAGGCATTTTGGAGTTATTTTATATACGCTCTTTTATTTGAACCCTATATTAAGGACATTATTAAGACAGATTTCTTTTATTTATTAAAAAAATCCATGCTCTTTCACATTTACAGTGCAGTTGAGACTCTTACTTCTGCTTTTATCAAATCCTGTCTTTGGACTACTGTATTTTGTATTCTATATTGTCTTAGGAGACTGCACTACGTACAACATTCAACTGCCAACTTTTTCTCCAGCACTAAAAATTAGTTCTAGTGCTGAATTAATTCTTCTGCTAATTTTCAAGAGTATCTTTGGTCTAGCCCATCATATCTCAGCAAATATTTTGTGGATCGCAGCAGATCAAGATTTCGCACACCCTCATTTTTGTGTTCTGAGATCAAGTTAGTTGGCCATGTTAGCAGCAGTAATTGGTTACTAAATAAGAATGTGCCTGGCATGAATATCCTGTAGCCACTATGGCCCTTCTGAATCTGATTTTTTTTTTTTGGTCTAGCTTATTGTAAAGGCATCTTGTCTGTCTTGTAGTCAAGACTCATAATAACAAAGACATCAAAAGGGGCGAAAAACCACACCCAGTACTGTTATTTTGGGGCAAGGATATAACCAAGAACACATATGAACATTGAAGCTAAAATACTTGGACCTTGGTCATGGTAAATGTGTTTGCAAAATGTATACAGGCTTTGATGTTTTTTGTGGCAAAGGGGCACATTTTTAGTATTCAGTATTAAAACAGGTAATAGTACTCAGTTCAACATACTCGATAATACCAATCAATCCAGAAATGCAGACACATGCAAATCCCATATGTTGAGGAAGAGCTCCCCTTCCTATTTGTTGAAACATTTGTACTAATCTTTAATCTACACTTACAATGTTTGTTAAATTCTTGTCACTGTTTTGTTAGTTTCTCTCAGCTGTTTCACCCAGGAAGAGGCATTGACCTCCTGTAAAAATGCTTCCTAAACGCTCTTTTATTTACTTTTATCAGCATTTTATGAGCATTATCATTGATTTCAATGGAACAAGCAAATGGCTGAAAACGTGCAAACTGCTGCATGCAGGAACTTTCTAAAGCAATTTCTGCTAAAACACTTAGGCATGAATAGTGTCATTGAAAATAACTTTTTAAGTGGTTTAGGAGCATTCTAGTCTAGTGCTAAAATGATAGAAGAACATTTAGGTGTGAATGGGCTCTAAAAATTTAGGATCAGATTTGATGAGAACAGGAGATCCAGCCCAGCAAGCTCAGATTTTTTTTTTTCCACCTAATTTCTCGAGAGAAAAAAAAAAATATATCAAATGTTTACTGATACTGTAACTGTTGGTCAAAACTAAATATATTTTATGCTACATTGTTAATTTTTACGTAAGCTCATAATTTGTAGGAGATGGAATTCATCCAATTCTAGAAAATTCTAGAATTCTACAAAATATATGCACATCCACCATGCCCTCAACCCTCTGCAGTTCGCATACCAGGAGAAGGTGGGAGAAGAGGATGCCATCATCTAAGTAAGTAAGTCTGCATCCCTATTAATTTAATATTTTTGCTGCTGGAATATGTGAATTTCCCCCTGGGATTAATAAAGTATCTCTCTCTCTCTCTCTCTCTCTCTCTCTCTCTCTCTCTCTCTCTCTCTCTCTCTCTCTCTCTCTCTCTCTTGCCCAGAGAATTTGGACATGTTATTGTATACATCCCTCCTCGGGCAGACGTGGAGACAGCGAGTGACATCATCCATTCTGCTGTTGCTAAGTTACAAATGCAGCACCCTGAAGTGCTTGTGATAATCGCTGGAGACTTTAACCATGTGACGCTGGACAAAACATTACCTGCCTTCTCCCAGTATGTGGACTGTAACACCCGGGGAAATAAGACTATTGATTTACTGTATGCAAATGTTAAAGACGCATACAGAGCCACCCCGCTGCCTGTGCTTGGGAAAGCAGATCATAACCTGGTTCTGCTTCAGCCTCACTACACACCAAGAGTGAGGGTCCTACCTAAAACCACACGCTCATTCAGGAAGTGGTCCCCAGAGGCAGAGAAGGCTCTGAGAGAATGCTTTGGAACTACAGACTGGGATATCCTGCAGGTATTAAATAGTGAGAACATTGAGGAGGTTGTTGACTGCACTACTGATTACATCAACTTCTTTATGGACATTATAGTTCCAGTAAGAACTGTACGCTGCTATGCTAACAACAAGCCATGGATTACAAGTGACATCAAGGGCCTTTTGAACCAGAAGAAAAGGGCTTTTAAAAGCGGTGATCAGCATGAGCTCAAGTGCGTGCAGAAGGAACTCCGAGTCCAGCTCAGGGCGGCGAAGGAGCAGTACAGGAGAAAGATGGAGAAGAAGTTGCAGAATTTGGGGCGGAGTGGTGCCAAAAAAGGCCACTGCTCTGCTGGGCCCTTGAGCAAGGCCCTTAACCTGTAATTGCTCCAGGGGCGCTGTACAATGGCTGACCCTGCACTCTGACCCCAAGGGGTATGCGAAAACTACCAAATTCCTAATACAAGAAATTGTATAAGGCGAAATAAAGAACAAAAAAAAAAAAAATAACAGCATGAAGGAAGTGTGGGATGGGATGAAGATCATCACTGGCTGCAGCTCGAAGCGGGGTGCCACCATCGAGAGAGATGTGAAGAGAGCAAACCAAATGAACAACTTCTTTAACAGGTTTGACCACCCTAACCCACTCTCACTCTCACCTTGGAGTACTGCACCCTCCACACATCCTTCTGCTGATACCAGCATAGGAGAGACATCCCCACCCATAATTACAATAGCGCAGGTGAGCAGAGAGCTGAGGAGACTTCGTGCCAGCAAAGCAGCAGGTCCAGATGGAGTATCACCACGACTGCTGAAGGTCTGTGCATCGGAGTTGGGGGGTTCCTCTACAGCGCATCCTCAACCTGAGCCTGGAACAGGGGAGAGTCCCGAGGCTTTGGAAAACATCTTGCATCACCCCAGTCCCAACGGTATCACGTCCTAGTAAGCTGAATGACTTCCAGCCTGTTGCTCTGACATCACATGTGATGAAGACCATGGAGAGGCTGCTGCTTCACCACCTGAGGCCACAGGTTCAACACGCCCTTGACCCTCTGCAGTTTGCATATCAGGAGAAGGTGGGAGCGGAGGATGCCATCATCTATATGCTACACCGATCCCTCTCTCACTTGGACAGAGGCAGTAGTGCTGTAAGAATTATGTTTCTAGACTTCTCTAGCGCCTTCAGCACAATCCAACCTCTGCTCCTTAGGGACAAGCTGACAGAGATGGGAGTAGATTCATACCTGGTGGCATGTATTGTGGACTATCTTAAAGACAGACCTCAGTATGTGCGTCTTGGGAACTGCACGTCTGACATTGTGGTCAGGAGCACCACAGGGGACTGTACTTTCTCCGGTTCTGTTCAGCCTATATACATCGGACTTCCAATACAACTCTGAGTCCTGCCACGTGCAAAAGTTCGCTGACGACACTGCTATCATGGGCTGCATCAGGAGTGGGCAGGAGGAGGAGTATAGGGACCTAATCAATGACTTTGTTAAATGGTACAGACCTATAAATACCTGGGAGTGCAGCTGGATGATAAATTAGACTGGACTGCCGATACTGATGCTCTGTGTAAGAAAGGACAGAGCCGGTTATACTTCCTTAGAAGGCTGGCGTCCTTCAACATCTGCAATAAGATGCTGCAGATGTTCTATCAGACGGTTGTGGCGAGCGCCCTCTTCTACGCGGTGGTGTGCTGGGGAGGCAGCATTAAGAAGAAAGACGCCTCACGCCTGGACAAACTGGTGAGGAAGGCAGGCTCTATTGTAGGCATGGAGCTGGACAGTTTGACATTCGTGACAGAGCGACGGGCGCTAAGCAGGCTCCTATCAATTATGGAGAATCCACTGCATCCACTAAACAGTGTCATCTCCAGACAGAAGAGCAGCTTCAGCGACAGACTGCTGCCACTGTCCTGCTCCACTGACCGACTGAGAAGATCGTTCATCCCCCAAACTATGCGACTCTTCAATTCCACCCGGGGGGGTAAACGTTAACATTATAAAAAGTTATTGTCTGTTTTACCTGCATTATTATCAATCTTTAATTTAATATTGTTTTTTTTTTTTTTTTTTTTTTTTTGTATCCGTATGCTGCTGCTGGAGAATGTGAATTTCTCCTTGGGATTAATAAAATATCTATCTATCTACAGTATATGCTACACCGATCCCTCTCCCACTTGGACAGAGGCAGTGGTGCTGTAAAAATTATGTTTCTGGACTTCTCTAGCACCTTCAACACCATCCAACCTCGGCTCCTTAGTGACAAGCTAACAGAGATGGGAGTAGATTCATACCTGGTGGCATGAATCGTGGGCTACCTTACAGACAGACCTCAGTATGTGCATCTCGGGAACTGCAGGTCTGACATTGTGGTCAGCAGCACAGGAGCGCTGCAGGGGACTGTGCTTTCTCTAGTCCTGTTCAGCCTATATACATCGGACTTCCTATACAACTCGGAGTCCTGCCACATGCAAAAGTTCACTGATGACACCGCTATTGTGGGCTGCATTAGGAGTGGGCAGGAGGAGTATAGGAACCTAATCAAGGACTTTGTTAAATGGCGCGACTCAAACCACCTACACCTGAACACCAGCAAAACCAAGGAGCTGGTGGTGGATTTTAGTAGGCCCAGGCCCCTCCTGGACCCTATCAGAGGTGACTGTGTACAGAGGGTACCAACCTATAAATACCTGGGAGTGCAGCTGGATGATAATTGGACTGGACTGCCAATACTGATGCTCTGTGCAAGAGAGGACAGAGCCGACTATACTTCCTTAGAAGGCTGGCGTCCTTCAACATATGCAATAAGATGCTGCAGATGTTCTATCAGACGATTGTGGTGAGCACCCTCTTCTACTTGGTGGTGTGCTGTGGAGGCCACATAAAGAAGAGGGACACCTCACGCCTGGACAAACTGGTGAGGAAGGCAGGCTCTGTTGTAGGCACGGAGCTGAACAGTTTGACATCTGTGGCAGAGCGATGGGCCCTGAGCAGGCTCCTGTCAATCATGGAGAATCCACTGAACAGTATCATCTACAGACTGAGGAGATCGTTCCTCTCCCACACTATGAGACTCCTCAATTCCACTCTGGGGGGGCGGTGGGGTAAACATTAACACTATACAAGATTATTGTCTATTATACCTGCTTTGCACTCTCCACCTTGCATTTTTTTTTTGTTTTTTTAACTTGCACTTATTTTTCATTGCTCTTTAATATTGTTTTTATAAGTATGCTGCTGCTGGAGTTTGTGAATTTCCCCTTGGGGATTAATAAAGTACAGTGGGGCAAAAAAGTATTTAGTCAGCCACCAATTGTGCAAGTTCTCCCACTTAAAAGATGAGAGAGGCCTGTAATTTTCATCATAGGTATACCTCAACTATGAGAGACAAAATGAGAAAAAAAATCCAGAAATCACATTGTCTGATTTTTAAAGAATTTATTTGCAAATTATGGTGGAAAATAAGTATTTGGTCACCTACAAACAAGCAAGATTTCTGCCTCTCACAGACCTGTAACTTCTTCTGTAAGAGGCTCCTCTGTCCTCCACTCGTTACCTGTATTAATGGCACCTGTTTGAACTCGTTATCAATATAAAAGACACCTGTCCACAACCTCAAACAGTCACACTCCAAACCCCACTATGGCCAAGACCAAAGAGCTGTCAAAGGACACCAGAAACAAAATTGTAGACCTGCACCAGGCTGGGAAGACTGAATCTGCAATAGGTAAGCAGCTTGGTGTGAAGAAATCAACTGTGGGAGCAATTATTAGAAAATGGAAGACATACAAGACCACTGATAATCTCCCTCGATCTGGGGCTCCACGCAAGATCTCACCCCGTGGGGTCAAAATGATCACAAGAACGGTGAGCAAAAATCCCAGACCCATACGGGGGGACCTAGTGAATGACCTACAGAGAGCTGGGACCAAAGTAACAAAGGCTACCATCAGTAACACACTACGCCCGCCAGGGACTCAAATCCTGCAGTGCCAGACGTGTCCCCCTGCTTAAGCCAGTACATGTGCAGGTCCGTCTGAAGTTTGCTAGAGAGCATTTGGATGATCCAGAAGAGGACTGGGAGAATGTCATATGGTCAGATGAAACCAAAATAGAACTTTTTGGTAAAAACTCTACTCGTTGTGAGTTGCATCCAAAGAACACCATACTTACTGTAAAGCATGGTGGTGGAAACATCATGCTGTGGGGCTGTTTTTCTGCAAAGGGACCAGGACGACGGATCCGTGTAAAGGAAAGAATGAATGGGGCTATGTATCGTCAGATTTTGAGTGAAAACCACCTTCCATCAGCAAGGGCATTGAAGATAAAACGTGGCTGGGTCTTTCAGCATGACAATGATCCCAAACACACCGCCCAGGTAATGAAGGAGTGGCTTCGTAAGAAGCATTTCAAGGTCCTGGAGTGGCCTAGCCAGTCTCCAGATCTCAACCCCATAGAAAATCTTTGGAGGGAGTTGAAAGTCCGTGTTGCCCAGCGATAGCCCCAAAACATCACTGCTCTAGAGGAGATCTGCATGCAGGAATGGGCCAAAATACCAGCAACAGTGTGTGAAAACCTTGTGAAGACTTACAGAAAACATTTGACCTCTGTCATTGTCAACAAAGGGTATATAACAAAGTATTGAGATGAACTTTTGTTATTGACCAAATACTTTTTTTCCACCATAATTTGCAAATAAATTCTTCAAAAATCAGACAATGTGGTTTTCTGGATTTTTTTTTCTTATTTTGTCTCTCATAGTTGAGGTATACCTCTGATGAAAATTATAGGCCTCTCTCATCTTCTTAAGTGGGAGAACTTGCACAATTGGTGGCTGACTAAATACTTTTTTATACAAAAGTTTAGCTCATTTAGCTCAACCTCCATTAGTATTACATTTTTCTTTATTGGATTATTTATTTATTGAACGCTTTTGTTAGCACTGCACTTTTTGGACACTTTGATTTTTGAATTGTTTTTATAAAAGCACTGAGTACCTTTACACCTTTCCCTTACTTTTGTGTGTGTGTGTCCTCATTTGCCAAAAGTTTGTCTCTTTTTTTTTTTTTTTTTTTTTTTTTTTAACATATTCTATGGGCAGATATCCAGGTAGGAGAAACAAATTTACTGACATTTTGGGAGCTGAGGAATGTAAACTTCTAGGGGTTCCATGACCAAAAGACAACCCAACCATCTGAGCAGTAAATATGATAATTATTAATATCTAGATATGGTAAAAAGTTCAACAAAATATGATATTGCTGGTATCATTATAGTGGTGGTGTCGTTCATCCTTCCTGCATCAAAAGAATGCTAAAGGAGACAGTAGTGCCGAATATCGTCAAAGAATACTAAAAAGAGAAAATAAATAAGTAATTAGTAACTGAAAAAACTGTCACGTCATTCACACGTGATCGAGGCTATTATTTCCAACTAGAGTCGCAAAGGGAGTGGACGTTTTTATTCCATGTACAGTAATCCCTTGCTATATCGCACTTCGACTTTCGCGGCTTCACTCTATCGCGGATTTTATATGTAAGCATATTTAAATGTATATCGCGGATTTTTTGCTGGTTCGCAGATTTCTGCGGACAATGGGTCTTTTAATTTCTGGTACACGCTTCCTCAGTTGGTTTGCCCAGTTGATTTCATACAAGGGACGCTATTGGCAGATGGCTGAAAAGCTACCCAACCACAGCGCGTATTATGTATTAAATAAAACTCCTCAAATATATTGTGAGCACTGGGGCTGTTCGCACCCCTAGAGGACACGGCTGCTCCTCAAAAAACGCTGAAAGATTACCTTCACATTGCTCTCTTCCTTGCTGGGCTTATATGTGGCTGCTTTGCAAGCGATATGCTTCTCGTATGGTGCTTCGCATACTTAAAAGATCAAACAGCACGTATTGATTTTTGATTGTTTGCTTTTTTCTCTCTCTCTCTCTGACGCGCACTCCTTTGAAGAGGAAGATATGTTTGCATTCTTTTAATTGTGAGACGGAACTGTCATCTCTGTCTTGTCATGGAGCACAGTTTAAACTTTTGAAAAAGAGACAAATGTTTGTTTGCAGTGTTTGAATAACGTTCCTGTCTCTCTACAACCTCCTGTGTTTCTGTGCAAATCTGTGATCCAAGCATGACAATATAAAAATAACCATATAAACATATGGTTTCTACTTCGCGGATTTTCACCTTTCGCGGGGGGGGGGGGGGTTGGGTCTGGAACGCAACCCCCGCGATGGAGGAGGGATTACTGTATACCTATAATTTCCGATGAACTCCTTTTCGACTTCAAACAACTTTAATTTCCAGTACGTCTCACATTTGAAACGTCTGTAAATGAAGCGCAAGGATAATCATTTAAAGTTACTGGAGTTTACGTCAAAAAACTGTGATGTTTACATGGCCAGCTATACACCGCCTGTTCCACAGTAGGATCTGGAAAGAATTTATACGTTGTTGCTTCTAATGGCGAAATGAAAAACATTAATCCATTATTTGTTAATAATGGCAGTTTGACTTTTGAACAATCCTCTTTAATAAAATCCCTGTGTGCTTCCGTGTGTGTGTGTGTGTGTGTGTGTGTGTGTGTGTGTCTTCGTCTTCTGGTGAAGTGCGCATGCGCGAGGCATGGTGCGATGTTTCAAAGGCCGCCTGATGCGTCACACAAGACAGAGAGGGCGGGACCTATAAAATATTGCGTGGCCGATCCAATCGGATTTCGGTACATGAGGTAAGACCTAAAACATAACGCACAAAAAATCCAATCGGGTACTGAGATGAGGAGACCAGCTTCCCCAAAGATGTGGGATTAGTGTTTGTTGTTGTGCAAGTGTTCACTCTGAGGATGTTAGATTTGCGATTAACAAACTTGGCCCGGTAAAGTGTAAAGTGTTTTCCGAAATATACGAATTTTCATGATATTACAATAGGATGACTTTTAAAAGTTGATTTATTTTCGCGCACATAAAATTTGTTGCTGGGGAGACACCATACATACAATAATCAGCTGCACGCCAGCACAGATTAAAATACTTGCTGGAGAGACGTATTACTGTGAGAGAAAATTAAAGGCACACAATACAGTGAGGCATATTACAGCCACATACAAGCCAGTATTACTGTAACAGAAAATAGACGGTCCTTTGCCATTTAATATAGACTGTTCCTACTAATGTTTATGCACTACTATTCTAGCGCCCGTTATTGTAACGGGCTTAATGTCTAGTATTTGAATAATAAATTAATTGCCAAATAATAAATGAAAACTGTTTTACTTTTTTCCAACCCGAGCAACAGTCCGGTATCCCTGCTAGTTATATATGAGTGCTGAATAGCAAACATCATATGAACAAAAACATGTAAAGATCTGCTGGATATTTTAATGTAAAATATATGTAACAGCAGACCCTTGTTCATGTCATCTTTGACTACATTCCTTCTTTGTTGTTTTTTCTTTTAATATTAGCTGCACTTCTGTTATTTGTTCATTTATTGTATTTCTAAAATATTCATCATTGCATTTAAAAAAAGATTAATATATTTCAGTAGTATCCATCCATCCATTATTCAACCCGCTATATTCTAACTACAGGGTCACGGGAGTCTGCTGGAGCCAATCCCAGCCAACACAGGGCGCAAGGCAGGAAACAAACCCTGGGCTGGGCGCCAGCCCACCGCAGCATTTCAGTAGCATTGCATAATGAATTTTATTAACAATGTAGTTAATGCAAGAAAGAGATTTAACTAGTGCTGGGCGGTATACCGGTTCATACCAAAAAACGTTTTTTATTTTTGTTATGATATGGATTTTTCTCATACTGCAACACCGGTTAAAATAGGCTAAGCAATGTTCGGAACCTGGCGCAGCGGGAAACTGTTTAAGGGGGGACCTTTTTCACTGTTACACCGCTAAACACGGATGCGTTAGTGGAGGTATTGCGCAGTGAAAATGGACGGTGAACATTGTAAAACTGAAGCTGTAGCAGATGATAAAGTTAAATATGATGACACAGAAGAACTTTTGCCGAAGAAAGGAGCCGTGTCTGTTGTCTGGAGATACTTTGGCTTTAAAAAGTCGGATGTGGACCAAACAACTATTTATTGTAAATGCTGTCGAGCTAAAGTTGTCGCCGGAGGCGGCAACACGAACAATTTGCTGCACCACCTTAGCCGCAAACATGCGTTGGAGTACCATGAATGCATGGAACTAAGATTGGCACCCTCCACGTCCTCAGGTAAAACTGAAAAACCTAGGGAACATTCAAGTCAGATGTCACTTGTAGACGCGTTTGCTAGAAGTACTGCCTACGACAAAATAAGCAAGCGGTGGATCAAGATAACTAACGCCATTACAGTCCATATAGCCAAAGATATGGTTCCGTTAAGTACTGTGGAGAAAGGCGGATTCAGGGCTATGATCAAGACACTGGATCCCAGATATGTGATCCCAAGTCGCAAGTACTTTAGCCAAACGACGATCCCCGACTTGTACCGAGAACACAGAGGGAAATTACAAGCAGAGGTGGCTACAGTCACCGACTATTCAACTACAGCAGGTGTGTGGTCAAGTCGCACTATGGAGCCATATCTGAGCCTGACGATTCATTTTATAAATGATGACTGGCTATTAAAAAGTTATTGCCTCCAAACAAGCTATTTTCCAAATGACCACACTGGCGAATTACTTGCTGGGGGCTTGCAGAGCAGAGGCAAGTGGCCATCACAACGGACAGTGGGGCCAACATCAAGAAGGCTGTCAAAATTAACAATTGGACAAGACTCCAGTGCTTTGGACACAGGCTTCACACAGCCATAGGTATGTAATAGTTATTAAAATAAACTATTTTAAGTAATGGTAGTAAAAACATACTATAGTAATAATGTAGCAACCTCCGCGTCAGGTTCGAGAAGAAAAAAAAACAGACAGACGTAGTAAAGTCTCACAAAAGTTTATTTGAACAGTCAAGAAATAACAACGCCGACTTTGTAACCCCACCACACAACCTTCCAGTTCCTTCTCCAACTCACCACTCTCCCCCCCTTCTCCCCTCCCGGGTGTCGCCCCCCCCTTATCACGTCTATCATGCCCCTGCTGTCATTCCTCTGCGCTGTACTCCGCCTTCCCTCAGTCGGATTCAGCAGTCACTTCAAAAAAAAAAAAAAAAAAAAGGCTTCAACCTGGCTGAGACGCTACAATAAGAAATGTAGAATGAAAGTGTGTATAATCAGTTTTCAGTTATCTCTATTATCAGTCAATACGGGTAGTCAGTCCCCTACTTACGATGGTTCAACTTAGATTTTTTGAAGTTATGATGTTGAAACCGAGACGATAATTTATGTAAAATTGTGTAAAATATACATTTTCAAGTTGGCACGGCAAACAAACTTTTCTGTGGACCGATCAATGCATTACGATACGTTGTCGGAAACTCCCACGTTGTGAGATGCCTCAGTCTAGCTAGCTATCGTTTGAGACTCCGATTTTGATGCAAGTGATCATATAGAAATGATGGAGATCAAAAATGAAAGTGAGGTACCGGGATCAGCTGATCTGACCCCAGCTGATTGTGGTGCTGAACACGTTCCTGTAGCTTGTGCTGAACACGTACTGAAAGAGCTTTCAGTACTGGTGGGAACATTGTCACGTGCCACAGGGCAGTACTCAAACCCGATGGTGTTGACCGTCTGGTTTTCCTTGCCCAGAATTTGTAATGGCTAAGATTTACATAAGTGCCTTGTTCATTATGTTCAAATGTGTGAATACACATTCATTTTTTTTTTCTCAATACTTGAATACTGTATAATGTATCTGGACTTGAAGCTTTGAAGTAATAGTATTATTACTGGAATTTGCACTATTTATTTTATTGTTATTATTACTGGGAGTTGAACTATTTATTTTATTATTATTTACTAGTTTAAATATTATGCATGGTTGAAAATATGTTGTCAAAATAGTTGTTTGCAAAATTTGTTCAATAAAAAGGTTCTATATTTTGACTGCATCTGTCATGCAATGTGATTCCTTCTCTTCATTAGTGCCACCCCCTTGAAAGCCATCACTTTATGGGACCATTCAAACCTGTGTTAACACTTTTGTGCACATTAAAATTTTTTTTTTGTACAATGCTCATGACAGTGGAATAGGTTATTCTTAGCCAGTCTACTGCAGTAATTGCAGTGGAAAATGTGGTTAACATCCACTCATGCATGGGAAAAAAATACCGTCAAATACCGTGAAACCGGGATAATTTAGAAAAATACCGTGATACAAAATTTTGGTCATACCGCCCACCCCTAGATTTAACCATGCCCTGGGCTGGAAATAAAGGACAAAGAGTAGATGACAAAGTAGAACATCGCAAAGAATTCATAAATGTTGGTGCGGTACACGTGCACAGCAGGTTAGAGATAATGGAAGTACAAAAATTCAAAAGTCTCAAAAAAAGATAGGAAAGATCGCATTAGCGCAAACAAATGGAAATTATTACTCTGTGAAATAACGGAACAGTGAAAAGAGATTGAATATATTGTTCAGATTTAAACTTTAACTCGGAGACTTGTAGATCGTCTAATTCATGTTGCCAGCGAGAATTAAGATTCCAAAAACGTTGTTGCGGTATGAAGTCCCGTGAGACGGAGACTTTTAACATGAGATTCTTTGAAGTCACGCCCTACTTACAACTATTTTCAAACAAGACCACGGTCATCTAACTTCTCAGTCACGTGAATGCTTTTGTCAGACAGACTTCCTGCGCTCTCTTCTCTTATAAATTTTAACAGGACAATCATTTTATACGTTCTAGATGACACGTCAACGACAAAGCGAAGAAGAAAGAGCATGGACAAACATTTGAGAAAGTAGTTTTATTTATTAGAGAGTAAGAAACGATATTCACTCACAGGCAGATATACGTTGCGTTCTCACAATGTAAGTCCAAACAACATTTCAAATATTGTTTTTACAAAAGTTTTAAAGTAAAAGTGAAAATAATGCATATATAACAATTCCCATGAAAGTAACAATTGTATATCCGGTAAACCAAACCCGGAGGTGGGTGAGCGAAGCCCCCTAGTGTTTTTAAAAAAATAAATAAATAAATAAATAAAATATACCCAGGTTCTTGTGAAAAGGGTCTTGGTTCTATCACAGCCAGCTTCTTTCCCAGCACATGTTGCAGTTAGTATATAATGTTGATCATTGATTTACACTAAACTGTCTGATGTAGTTTTGCCATGTAGGCTAGTTTAAACCACAATCAACTGGTATATTAGGTATTTCATATTTAAGGAATGATTTTGTGCTAATTAGTAGGTTCTACATTTCCATCAGTGTTCTCATAGCAAAATGTAATGGGTTAATTTGAAGTGTATACTATGTATTCAAAATATATAGAAGGCTGGGACAAAGTAGATTACTTAAGCAAAGGTATGGGTATATGTAAATTTAATACAAATTATTTTTAATGTTGTGCTTTACTGTAATTGATTGGTCATCTGGATACCTTAAAGAAAAAAAAACAGTAAACATTAAAGTTAACGTAGAAGTAAGCATTGCTTAGTAGGGTGTGTTATCAGAAATAGTCTCATGTACATGTTTTGTATTTTCATAGGTTAAAAAAATAGTTGGAATGGCTTCAGGAGACATGGTACCTGAACATGCCAAACTGCAAAAGCAAAAAGAGAAGGAACATCGTGAGAAGACTTTAGAAGAAGAATCTGAGGCTGATGGAAAATTTGTGTTTGAAGCACATGAAGCTTGGAAAGATTTTCATAGATCATTGTGCCGTTTATATGATGTGGGAGAGCTGTGTGACATAACACTAAAGGTGAGGCCTAAACATATCGGGTTAACTTTTTATTATTACAGTTAAAAATTGTAATATACAGTGTTGGTTCTATGAGAGCTTGCACTATGAAATTGAATCAAATAGCTTACCATGATGGTGGCATTGCTTTATTTAGCTTGTATTGCAGTTTCTTTTGTTTGTTTTCCATCCACAAGATGGAGTAGAGAGCTATGAGTCAAACTAAGCTTATTCATGCTTGCCATCACCTGCTTGCAAATGGGACTGTCCTTAACAATATGGTGAATTGCATATAACAGACTTTTTCATGCATAGAAAGAATATTTTGTTTATGTGGAAGCAGTCAGCTTTGTCAATTTCTTTGTGAGCAGAGTTTTAACAAAAGATGGTAAAAAATAGGCATCAGGTTTAGAAAAAGCCAGGCAAAATTAAGTTGATTATGTGCCTCCAACCTACTTTATTGTCATTGGCTTTTTAATTTGTGTACTTCATTTTAATATCTTTTGCAAAACATTAAGTCAATTATATTATAATACATTTTATACCTCAGATTGATTTTTTTTTTTTTTTTTTGTTTCTGTAGGAGACAGTTCAAACCTGCGTCTTTCGTTTAGATCTGTACTCGTGTACGTTACATGTGTGGTGCTATACCCTTCTTTTCATTAGGAATTGGCTGTAAATGACTGAATTTTAAATGCTCCCTACATGACACAGTCAAAGGGAAGTACGAAAGTGTGCACTTTGAATTTTAACTGTCACACAATTAAAAGAGAAAACAAAGAAATGTGAACTTTGTGTTTTAAGACTTGTTTTAACTATTGCACAATGTGGAACTATGAGACTTTTATGCAGAAAAAAATCCATGCATCATTTAAGTATACAGGGTATGTTGTTTCGATATATACTTTTGGTTTTTTTTTGCAGTTTTTGCTCAATTTTACTTCTCTGTGTTCTGGAACCTAAAAATGTAATATCATTGTCAGTCTCTTTATTTCTATACTCTGTTCTTAAATGTTTTCCAAACATAATTGTTGAATGTACTAAGAAGTATGTTATCATCAGTATGTAGTTGTTTATTATTGTCAAAACTTTACTTTATAAAACTTTTTTGTATCTTGAATGAAATATAATACAGTGGAACCTCGGTTCACGAACGTCTCGGTACACGTACAAATCGGTTTACGACCAAAAAGTTCGCCAAACTTTTGCCTCGGTTCACAACCACACACTCGATATACGAACAAGCCAGTTTCCCTTTCGGTTTGTGCGCGCCAATGATTTCCGCACGTGTTGCATTGTTCTCGGTCAGACGTGCGTACGTGCTTTCGCTGTGAACTCTTTGTGCTCTATTTCATTTCCCTTCCGTTTCGTACGCGCCGATTACTGTATTTAAGCACGTGTTCAGCCTCTCCCTGTTCATTGTTCTCAGTCAGACGTGCATGCTTTACCTGTGAACTCTTTGTGCTCTACAGTATTTCATGTGCTTTTGCAGTTAACCATGGCTTCTAAGCAAGTGAAGAGTGGTGAGAAGAAAGTTTTGCAGAAAATTGAAATTGAAGCAAAGAAAGAAGTTATTGAAAAGTATAAGCGTGGCGTTCGTGTTACTGATCTTGCCACCGAGTACAAGAAGTCAACATCTACGATTTCGACTATTCTAAAGCAGAAAGTATCTATTAAAGCGGCTGATGTTGCAAAAGGAGTTACAGCGTTAACCAGGCAAAGGCCTCAAGTGCTGGAAGAGGTGGAAAAACTGTTGCTAGTGTGGCTGAACGAGAAGCAACTTGCAGAGGATAGCGTAAGCGAGGCGATGTTATGCGAGAAAGCCAGGAAGATTCATGACGATTTGCTGTAAAACTATCTTTCTACGAGTAGCGAAAGTGAGGAATTTAAAGCCAGTAGAGGATGGTTTGAAAAGTTTCGCAAGAGAAGTGGCATTCATAGTGTGGTAAGGCATGGAGAGGCTGCTAGTTCCGACGCTGAAGCTGCGAAAGAATTCGTGAAAAATTTCACAAAATTAGTGGAGGACGAAGGCTACATCCCGCAACAAGTCGTTCGACTGCGACGAGACCGGATTGTTCTCCACCCAGTTCCTCCTCACTTCATGCCAGAACTGGACTCATCCAAGGTTAGTTTTCTTGGTGGTTTATGGTTAGTTTTTGTATTACGGATTTTTCAAAGGTTCATTTTTCGATTCGTAGCGTGATTTGTTTCCATGTTATCTTTTCTCTTTTTTCAAATGTTCATTTTTTTCCCTGTGCTTAAAACTCATTTAAAAAAAGTTTACACAGCGATTGGGTTGTAATTCTATTAGCGTAAACTCCTGCAATGTTACTTTCTTGGTTGCTTATGGTTGGCTTTTAAATAAAGTTCGGATTTGTTCAAATGTTCCTTTTTTTCCCTGTGCTTAAAACTCCAAAAAAAAAAAGTGTTTACAGCGATCGGTTCATAAGGCTACAGTATAGCGCGAACTCTTGCAATGTTAGTTTTCTCTGTTGTTCAAGGTTTTCTCAGTGTTATTCGATGTTTTTACATTTAGTTTACTATTACGCTGTGCATTCTATGGTTTAACTATATTTGTGCTTAAAAACTTAAATATATATTTACGTACAGTTCGTATGGTCTGGAACAGATTAATTGTATTTACATACAATCCTTTGGGGGAAATTGCTTCAGTTTACGACCAGAGTTTTAGAACGAATTATGGTCGTGAACCGAGGTTCCACTGTAAATGCGCTAGTCTTACATAAACTTTAGCAGTTTTTCGTTTTAAAATAACTTGCACCAAGAGTAAGAAAATATTTACTATATAGTTGGTTTCACTTGTTTTGCAAAATATACAGTTAGCAGTGCTTCAATAAAATCTTAAGCCACTTCCTAAACTGGATCTATTTGTTTAAAGTTGAAGCTATATAGTCGTTTGTATGGTGAGTAGGGCTGCTCTGATCAGGTATTTAGGGGAAATACCTATCACTGATAATGTGTTACTGAATTGGCCAATTATAATACCAATTTCAATTTTATTTCTTTATCTCCTTCAAAAAAAATCTTTACACTAAGCTTCTGCATATCCAGATACAGCGAAGTCTTATGTACTATGCTAAAGTACTAACTTAGGTATTTTTGTAATTAAGTTAAAGCCACAGGTGTTATCTCTTCATTTTGTATTAACAAAATGAAATTCGGGATACTTATTCCGAGACCATTAATATACTAAAATAAAATTACTTACTTTTTTGACTAAAAATATGTATAAAAAATATTTATCATATACATGCCATTAAAAAAAATAAAGTGCTTCTCATAATTACAAGCTGTCATATTGTTTAATTCTTCTGTAATGTACTTATTTGAAACAAAGCATAATTTAAAAAGGTACTTTTTACCATTACTTACAAAAAAATACATTAATTCATTTAATTGATATTGTCAGTTAAACTCTGCTTACGTGTGAAAATATATACAGTTAAAGGTTTTATATATACCTCACCTCTCTGAATTTGTCTCCAAACCATCCAACCTGAACTGACCCTCTCATATACTCATTTCTAATCCTGTCCATCCTTGTCACACCTAGTACAAATCTTTATATCTTTAACTCTGCCACCTCCAGATCTGTCTTATTTTTTGGTCAGTGCAACTGTCTCCAACCCATACAACATAGTTGGTCTCACTCCCATCTTGTAGACCTTCCCTTTAGCTCTTACTGGTACCCTTCTGTCACAAAACACTCCTAACACTCTTCTCCACCCTGCCTGCACTTTCTTCTTCACCCCTCTGCCACACCTCCTTTACTCTGTACTGTTGATCCCAAGTATTTAAACTTACCCACTTTCACCAACTCTACTCCCTGTATCCTCACCATTCCTCTGACCTCCGTCTCCTTCACACATATATATTCTGTCTTGTTCCTACTAACCTTCATTCTTCTCCTCTCTAGAGAATATCTCCACCTCTCCTGGGTCTTTTCAACCTGCTCTCTACTCTCGCTACTGATCATAATGCCATCTGCAAATATCGTAGTCCACAGGGACTCCTGTCTAATTTTGTTTGTCAACATTTCCATTACCATTGCAGATAAGAAAGGGCTCAGAGCTGATCCCTGATTTAATTCCAGCTCTGCCTTGAATGCATCCATCACTCCTACCACAGACATTGCCACTGATGCACTTCCCTCGTACATATCCTGTACCACTCTTACATACTTCTCTGCCACTCCCAACCTCCTCATAAAGTACCACAGCTCCTCTCTAGCCACTCTGTTATATGCTTTCTCTTAAATCCACAAAGACACAATGCAACCCCTTCTGTCCTTCTCTGTACTTTTCCATCAACATCCTCAGAGCAAACAACACATCTGTAGTGCTCTTTCCCAGTATAAAACCATACTGCTGCTCACTAATCGTCACCTCCATTCTTAACCTAACTTCCACTACTCTTTCCCATATCTTCATGCTGTGGCACATCAATTTTATCCACTGCAGTTACTACCGCTCTGTACGTCCCCCTTATTCTTAAAAATTCGTACCAGTACACTTCTTCTGGTTAAAATTCCACTGCCATCTTTCCTAAACACCTCCATGCTTCCACATGTATGTTATCTGGACCAACAACTTTTCCATTCTTCATCCTCTTCATAGCTGTCCTTATTTCCTACTTGCTAATCCGTTACATTTCCTGATTCACTATCTCCACATCATCCATCCTTCTCTCTCTCATTCTCTTCATTCATCATCCTCTCAAAGTACTTTTTCCATCTGCTCAATACACTCTCCTTGCTTGTATGTTTCCATCTTTATCCTTTATCACCTTAAACTGCTGCACACCTTTCCTAGCTTGATCTCTGTCTAGGCAATCGGTACAGGTCCTTTTCTCCCTTCTTAATGTTTAACCTCTCATACAACTCATCATGCACATTTTCATTAGCCTTCACCACCACTCTTTTCACCTTGTGCCTTATCGCTTGTACTCCTGTCTACTTTCTGCATCTTTTGACTGTCCCACTTCTTCTTTGCCATCCTCTTACTCTGTATACTCTCCTGTACTTCCCCATTCCACCACAAGGTTTCCTTTTTCTCCTTCCTTTGCCAAGATGTTAAAATATATAAATCTTCTTCTTCTTTCATCTGCTCCCTTTAGGGGTTGCCACAGCGGTTCATCTTCTTCCATATCTTTCTGTCCTCTGCATCTTGTTCTGTTACACCCATCATCTGCCTGTCCTCTCTCACCACATCCATAAACCTTCTCTTAGGCCTAACTCTTTTCCTCTTCCCTGGCAGCTCTATCCTTAGCATCCATCTCCCAATATGCAAACTTGTAGCAAATAAGATGTTAAGCATGTTAGCCTTGTAGATAGATAGATACTTTATTAATCCCAATGGGAAATTCACATAATGATAAACAAGTTTACAAGTAAAACAGACAAATTTCTGCAAATGTTTGGAGCCAATCAACTTGTATTTATTTGAATTGACAATGTGCGCAGCCGATTGGCAGTGGATAATATTATCAACCTTCGGCTCAGCCCTAATGGGGGAAACCAGACTTACAGAAAAAATTATTTTGTGGAATGTTCCCAGGATATACACATGCGATAGTGTGTGTATTTTAACAATGTGAACATAAAACTAAACCTACTGTAGGTAACTACAAAATTTGTAAGTATAATATGTCTATCATCCTACAAGTAGTGGGGGATTGTATCGGCAATGGTAGCTGTAAATGTGAGGTGGTGCCCTACACCATTTCTAGAATTGATCCTAGTCCACTATAGCAAAATCACACACATACAGTAACTAAACAAAAGTGTATATTTGCTTCTTAGTGCTTAATTTAATTAGTCTGTTGATTTGGTGGGCCCCTTTTAAAGTGATGTTACTAGCCCAGCACACCACAGCATAGAAAATCATACTGGCCATCATAGAGTTGTAGAAGATGTGGAAGATATCGCTTCCCACATTAAAGGAATGCAGTCCCCTACAGAAAAAGAACCTGTTTTACCCTTTCTTACATAGTTCCTCTGTATTCTGAGATCAGTCCTAGTTGTCATTAATGTTAACCCCCCAAGTACTTGTAGTGGTGGACCACCTCCACATCCACTCCCTGAGTGGTGACTGGACATAGAGTCACTTTGGTGCAGCCACAATCAATAGCTAGTTTCTTGGTTTTGTGAATGTTAAGTTGCAGACAATTCTCTTGGCACCAAGAACAAACTTTTCCACCTGACTCCTATACTCTGCCTCATCTCCTTTATCAGTACACACCATAAGTGCAGATTAGTCTGAGAATTTCTGCAAGAGACATGGCCTGCTATTATATTTAATGTCTGAGGTGTACAGAGTGAAGAGAAAAGGAGACAGGACCGTGCCTTGTGGTGCTGTAATGTTGCTCACATCCATATCAGAATGACAGTCCTTGAATCTCACAATAGAGATTCCAGGACACCATAAACACATCCACCTACATATCTCTGAGCTTACCACTGAACAGGGATGGTTGGATGGTGTTGAAGGCACTGGAAAAATCAAAAAACATAATCCTCACAGTGCTGCCAGCTTTGTCCTGGTGAGAATAAGCCTTGTGGAGCACATAGATAATTCTAGCCTTGTGGAACAGATAGATAATTCAGCTATTGTTCCAGTCTATTGGCTAGTGCTGCTATTCAGCCTGTCAGTTGTCTCTGCTCTGTCCTCTGTCAATATGACTCAGAGCAAATAAGTTAGCAATGTAATAAACATTGACAAAAGTGTTTTTGTTTGCACACCAGAGGCTATTATTATTAGTTCAGTGGAGCTGCTTGCTCTTGAATCTACTACGTCCGCAATTCTCAGTCACAGTCCATGAGGAACATGAAGTGCAAATCCTTTCTGCTCCACAAGACACATGGATAATGATCTCAGAAAAGGAAACTGCACAATGTATTTGAAATTTGACTTGGGTGAATGAAAGTACTAACAAGCAATGTAGTTCAATACCAAGTTTCATTATCAGCAAGTATAGTCATCTAATTAGGCCACTGGTTGGAATAAAAACCTGCTACTACTTACACTTGCCCATGAGTAAAACATATGGTTGTAGATCAATTACTGCTTTTTGTTCGTACTGAAGTTGGCTTTTGTTCATCGCCATTAGAAAACACAATTTTACAAGAAAGTATTATTTTGAATTGAGACTGGTAATTAGTAGGAATAATAGGAATTTTGGCTTTAAATATATACAATTTCTCCGTGTGACACTTTATTTAAAAGAAAAAAAAAAAAAAAAGTAGCTTCAATCAGAATTGAATATAATGCTTTAATTTTATACTATTACAATACTTCTGGTAGTGGCATTCATTTGAATAAAGTGGCAGCCGCACTGCTCTGCACAGTTAGTCTCAGCCTGGTCAGAGATACTTTTGTGCTGGCGACTTTCATGTGTGTGACTTGTAAGCCCCATTTCTCTGCTAGGAATAGTCCTCTTGCTACAACATTATTACCGACAAATAAAAAAAAATGTTGGCTAATTTTCTTTTTAATAACCTCTCCAAGTTTCAGTGATATCAGTCAAAGCATTTTTGATATTTTTGGGTGTTTAATTTTTCTATTGTAGGAAAGTTTTTTATTTAACCTAAATATAGATATATCGAAATATCCTTTCTTCATGATAGCCTATTGCCTTAGATGTATCATCTTTCCAAATTTGAGATTTTAAACTAAACAGGGAATAGTGTTTTGTTGGTGAGTGAGTGAGTCAGTCAACTTTGTGTAATATGTAGATAGATATATAGACACTGAGATTATTTTTTTATTTATTTATTACAGGTTTATAGGGTCATTATTGTCATGTGTACAAAGAGTAGTGAAATTCTTACTTACTAATCAACAATCAGCATGTTGCTACTCTTTTATCCAGGTGTAGGCAAACTATGACCCGTAGTGCATTTATTAAACAAACTAGTCATTTAGCCCGTTACAATACCGGGCGCTAGAACAGTAGTGCATAAACATTAGTAGGAACAGTCTATATTAAATGGCAAGGAACTTTGACCTCATTCTGTTTGTTGGTCGTATTTTTCTTTCTTTCAGCCTTTCTTTTGTTAATGTTTACTTACTTGCTGAGCTGACCGTTCTTCGTGGGCTGCCGCTGTGTATAGTGTGTCTTTAATTTTCTGTGACAGTAATACTGTCTTGTACGTCCGTTAATTTTCTCTGGCGGTAATACAGGCGTGCGCGTTGGTAATATGCCTTTAATCTCCTCTGACAGTAATACTGGCTTGTATGTGGCTGTAATATGAATCACTGTATGGTGTACCTTTAATTTCCTCTCGCAGTAATACTGGTTTGTGTTTCCGCAAAACGGCTGTAACTTTCTCTGACAGTAATATCGCGCAGCGCACCGTGCCCCACGCATGCACACTTCACCAGAAGACACACACACACACACGGACATCTGGACGCACACAGGGATTTTATTAAAGAGGATGTTGCAAGTTGCTGTCCTTGTCTGAGGATACAATTTACTAAATTGTGTGTGCAGAGCACTTAGCGGTTTAAAAAAAAAAAAAAGGGGGCTGATCTTAATGCTGACCATCTGAACAATTTTCTGCCTCTCTCTCTCATCTTCGAGTTACTTAGTGTGTTGTGTCCTCCCAACTCAATAGTAACTTGTAATAAATTGATGGAATCTTTTCTGTCTGGTTTCAGAGCACAGCAGAGCTGTGAGACTGCTCTGTTTAGATAACTAATGATCTTATTATAGCAGCAAACTCTGGGAAAACCAGTATAATTCTGTTAGTGCAGTATTTGATATTGTCAAGCATTGTCTTTGGCAATCTCCTCTGTTGGTTTAAATGAGTGATAGGCAAGAATTTGCACCAATCACACAAGGAGCTCCTCAAGGCTCTATCCTTTGCTGTTCTGTATAAACATGCTTTCCTTTGGCCAAATTATTCTTAGCTTTGAACTAGGTTATCATTTTTATGTGGATGATACTTTGATCTATTTTGGTGTTTAAAAGTGAAAATTCCTCAGAGTGTTCTCGGCTCAAAACTTGCCTCTTTGAAATTTAACCCAGGATGGAACAGAACTCTTGAAATATAGCTGCGGCAAAATTTTAAGTCATTCTAAATGGCACCAAAACTCAGCTTAAGAAAATAAGTTTATTGATTACTTTTGGTGATATCTTTACACTTTCTTCTTCTGCAGAAAATAATGGTGTAATTTTTGATTCCTCACTTTCTTTTTCTACCCACATAAGCCAAAACTTTCTTTCACTGCTGTATCATATTTAGTATTCGATCTTTTGTCTCCATTTCTGATATAGAACTTTTCCATGCTTTTATTACATCCCACATCAACTGCAACTCCCTTCTGACAATTGCCTATTCTAATGTTATCGCAGCTTCAGTTGGTACAAAATTCTTTCAGCAGGATTTCTTACACAGACCCACAACAGCAAACATATAACATCGATTCTCCTTTGCCTTCACTGGCTTCCCTGGGTATTACAGGATTAAATATAAAATTATATTACTAACATATAAATCTTTAAATGGCCTTGCACAAACTACATCAGTAACCTCCTCGATCACTATGTTCCTGTTCACACTCTAAGGTTCACAGGTTCTGGCAATCTTGTCGTGTCCAAATCTAACCTGTGCTCTATAGAGGACAGAGCCTTCAGCTCTGTTGCACCCAGACTTTAGAATGACCTCCCTAAATTAATGAGATCAGCTGACTCAATTCATTCTTTAAAAAAAAAACAAAGAATCCCAGAAGTCATTTAAATTACCCAGAAATACTGACCCTTCTTTCAATTTCTACACTCTGTCCAGGTGATCACGATGATTTGCATTTGTAACACAAATTATTTGTTCAGTTTTCTTGCAGTATTTTGTATGTTTTTGCCTTTTATTATGTTTTTTTGGTTTCATACTCTTCATTCAAATCTTTGTATTTATCTTTTAGTGTTTTAAGCAAAAATTATTTGTATCCTGTATTCTGTTTTCCCTGTTCGTTTTGAATTTCTGTGACGTGCTTTGAGCACGGGAAAGGCACTTAATAAAAAAGATTAGTATTATTGGCCTGTGTTCCAATTCCACCTCAATATCATTGCACAGATAGTTAATAAAGGTTCTAGCTTTTCAATCAGATTTTTAAATTACCTGCATTCAGCGAAAGATGTTTTTGTTTGCTGTTTTGTTTTATTTCAGTCATGTGGTAATGTCATGCAATAGACAGTACAAGACTACATTTCGCTTTGGCAGTAATTTGTATTGCAAAGGTTGATACAATGAAATTCTGTTTTATGTCTAGTATTTGTGCTAAAAAATGAAGAGAACTTAACACCAAAAATTAAAAGTATGGTAAATTCTTAATTAAAATTTAAATATAATCCAATCTTTATCACCTTGGATAAACCTATTTTAAGGCACACTAAACAATCAGTAGGTTGTTCCTCAGAAATTGTTCTTGCCCTTTTCAATAACCATTAAAATTGTGTAACTGTGCCGTCTTTGTTTAAAAATAACATCCATCCATCCATCCATCTTTCCTGTTTATCAGAGTCAGAGTTATTGGGCCTAAGTCAAGAAGAATCCCTGCACATGGTGCCGGTCCTTTACAAGGTGAACACACCCTCTCCTCAAGGGCCAATTTTACAATTATAGTAGTTCACTTAACCTACATGTCCTTGAGTTGGGAACATAACGTGGGCTTTACTTAAGGTAATATATGTGTTTTCTATTGTGTAATTTGCATTCTGTTCATTTTGAGATCCTCCTTATCACCTTAGCAAAAAAAATAGAGAAATGTAAATACAAAAATTGATTGGATTGACTGCACAATGGGATGTTTTACTTTTGAATTAACTAGAAGAAATTTTCTAAACATTAACAAGGAATCACATAATTAAAAAGAAGAGTTAATGGTGCCATTTCTTGAACTTGCAGTGTATTTTACTTTGCACAATCAAATGAAACCTTGTAAGGATAAAGGTGACTGTTATTTTTTTCTCTCTACAGGTTGGAAACAAGTTAATACCATGTCACAAACTAGTTTTGGCTTGTGTGATTCCATACTTTAAGGCCATGTTTTTGTCCGATATGGCTGAAGCAAAACAATCTTTAATTGAGATTAAAGACTTTGATGGCGATGCAATCCAAGATTTGGTAAAGTTTGCCTATACCTCCAGGATCACTCTCACTGTGGACAATGTTCAACCTCTTCTTTATGCTGCCTGTATTCTTCAGGTGGAGCTTGTTGCACGAGCCTGTTGTGAGTACATGAAAGCTCATTTTCATCCATCGAACTGCTTGGCAGTCAGAGCATTTGCAGAAAGTCACAATCGCATTGACTTAATGGATATGGCTGACCGATATGCTTGTGAGCACTTTAATGAGGTTGTAGAATGTGAGGACTTTCCCTGCATCTCTCCTCAGCATCTCCGAAGCCTTCTGTCATCCAGTGACCTTAGGATTGAAAATGAAAAACAAGTTTACAGTGCAGCAATCAAATGGCTTAAAGCTAATCCAGAGCATCATGCTGCCTGGTTGGATGAAATACTTTGTCAGGTAAGGTGTAATATTGTATTTACCACATGTATAATATTTTAAGTAACAATGGTTTTAATTTTCATAGAACAGTTACTTCAGCAACTAACTTGGTATCTTTGCATAGTGTATATTTTGAATTATATGTACTTTATTATGTTTTGGATACAAGCACAATAATGGTATTTTAACAGTATCTCATCCTGTATCCTGGACTTCTAAATGTGATGTGACTTTTCTTTAATGGGCCAGAGAGGAATGTCTCCATCAGAAATATATCAAAAGTTTTTAGTTTTTTAATTTTTTTATTGCTGTGTTTGGATGGCATGGTGCTTTACATACCAGATTTGCACTGTGTTTTTGTTTTTTGTTTCTCAGTTATGATGCTGTCATAATACAGTGACAAAAATGTACTGCAAGTGGTTGCAGATGTTATGAATAATAAGAAGGCAAATCAGTTAATGGTGTTAGAAACCATAACAGGCCCTTGTGTCAATTATTCCTCATTATATGGCTGCACAGAAATAATCCTGGGAGATGCAGAAGTATGTATAAGAGAAGTTGTCAATTTCATAACGTGCCAATCATTATTAGCAAAAGAATTTTTTAAAAATATTTTTGGCAAAAAAAGTTGCTATTATCTATCTGTAAACTATTGCAGTACCTAAAAAACCTACATCTTGTGAACCATAGGTCTTATGATGTGCAGATATGTCATGCATCAAACAATAATTAAAAAAAAAAAAAAAAAAAAAAAAAAAAAAAAAAAGCAAGTTTAAATTCGCTTATGATTTAAGAAAATTAAATTTAGACTTTCAAGTTTGTAAAGTAAATTCCAAAGTTAAATCTGTTTGACACCCTGAAGCAGGAGTTGATTTTAGGGAAGCTACAGTGTCAATAAGCTTAAAGGCATTCTACAAAAAGCAATGTCAAAAATGATTTAAGTTTTTGAATGTGTGATGTAAAAACTAAGAAAAATACCTCACGCTATCTCTGTTAAACATGATGTAATCTCTTATTGACTCTAATGTAATTTTAAAGTAGGCACAGAGTGTCTTGTGTTTTTGTTTTCATCTTTTCCACTATGAGATTAAACAGTAACCCTTTAAAAATTAAAATGTATGCACATAGCATGTGGAAACACACATACTGTATGGACTACAAAGCTGACAACACATGGTAATAGATCTGAGCTGCACTCCACTCCATTCTAGTTTGGGTACTTGATGACATAGGGAGATTTTTATTTTAATTATGAAGTTAAATATTCATACTACCTTCCTCATGTTAACACATGAAGTATATGTGAAACAGTATCTCCCACCATTATGAGCGCTACTCTGAAATGTACAATTCAAGAACTGATGAAAACATGCATACTTCTGGTTCTGTGAGCAAGGCATAGGAACTAAGAAATCCTTATTTCCATGCTCCGGATATACTCCTCAATATTATGGATTAAGTGGAAAGAAGTCCTTGTAAATTGACATTGTGGTTTAATCACAACAGATGGGCTGAGCAGGGTTTTGGAGTCGGTAGATAAATCCTTCGACTCCGACTCCATAGTTTACGGTACTTCTGACTCCGACTCCTCTGTATTTAATATGCTAATGTATTTTTCATGTTGATTGAAGGAAGGCAACATACATGCCATTTAACCACAGATCTACTGGCTAGGAAGCTGACTCTCTACCGTATTAGCCAGTTTAAACAAAAAACACAAACCCCTGAACACACATCAGGCCATAGCACACACCTCCACCTACATCATTACACTTGTTTACACTCAGATTAACTTGTTAGACACATTATATCTGAAATAAAATGAAAACACTTTTTGTAATGGACCATAATCCAGATTACAATATGTGAATGTCAGGTTGTATAATACCTCATCTGAACTTCAAACTAGTAGTATTACACAACTATGCACTGGGCTATTGTTACATCAGAGAAGTACTTAATTATGACTATTGTTTGTGAAATGGGACATTTAAATTGTAATGAAAAAAAATACAGCAAGTTCAAGTTGGGGTCGGTACATTTTTGCCGACTCCGACTCCGACTCCAGGTACCCAAAATTGTCTCTGACTCCTTGACTCCGACTCCACAGCCCTGGGGCTGAGGTTTGTTTTTCATTAACATTTTAACACTAGAATTACCAAAGCCTATGAAAAAACTCATAGATCCGTCCCACCTCTCTGCCAGCGTCTTTTGTCCTATAAATGTGTCGATAAGCAGCAAGCAGCCTACTATCACATCCCCCCACCGCCGCACAGTTTTCTCAGCTCAAGTCTGTTTACCTGCGTGTCAGTTGCTTAAAGTTGTATAGAGTGAGAAGTCAAGCAAAATGACACCTGTTATAAATACTATATCATTATTTGGAACACATGCATTTAATGTGTGTTCCGTGTCTACAACAATCTATTTAAACACATCATTAAAACAAACATTTTTCATGTTTTAGTAATAATTGACAAAATGTAGACATGAAGTGTATGATGTGTGAAGCCTGAAGTCCAAATATCAAAAACACTTTCACAAAAGGTACAAATATAACAGAACAAGTGCGCTTCTATCCAAGAATATAACTGCAGAAAAAGGACCCGCGTTAGGGTTCAACATTCACACCCCTGTGATACAACCACTTCAGTGTCATTTTGCTTTACTTCTCACTCTATACAACACTAAGCAACTGACACGCAGGTAAACAGACTTGAGCTGAGAAAACTGTGCGGCGGTGGGGGGGATGTGATAGTAGGCTGCTTGCTGTTTATCGACACATTTACAGGACAAAAGACGCTGGTGGAGAGGTGCAAAGGGATTTAAGGTGGGATGGATCTACAAGTTTTTTCGTGGGCTTTGGTATTTCTAGTGTTAAGGCACACTGCACTTTTCAGCCATGCAGATGGAGAGCATTTTCAAAATGTTACTAACTTTTTTAAAAAACATTCTTTAATGATGATAAAATAACCAATAAAGGATGATGTAATATTCTTTCCTTAATAATGAAACTCTTAAAAAAAGTAGCCTTGACTAACTGCAGTTTTGTAAGCTAAACATTGACTGCAACAATTGTTCAGTACAATAATTAATAAAATGATCATTGGGAAGCAGAGGACAGGTTTACATTAGACAGCTGTTTGGAAAGAAGACTGTAACATTATTCAAGATATACTGTATAAATAATGAAGGCATGAGTGAAGATGGCACAAGGTCTACATGCAAGACCTGCTCATTGCATTTACCATTAAAGACAAATCGCCTCTTTGCTCTGAAAATTTGCATAAGATTAATATGGATAACTTAAATTATTTCAGTTTTGTTTTTGGACTACTTTAATGTCATCATGTTATTGCATACAGTAGCTCAAAGCTGTTTCATTATATATTTTATAATTTTTCTAATGTAATATGTGTTAATGACAATGAAATATGAACTTCATATGTGATGACAAGTGTTATTTTATTGCTAAATATTTTTTCTGCTTTTTAAAAAATACTTTTAAGTGATCTGTAATATTCTATACTGTAATTTTTTTCCTAGTATGTGTATTGACTAAACTAATATATACAGTATAAATATTTTTAAAACTATTCATTTTTTCAGATAATTCATTACAAGATTTTTTTAAAGGTTTAAAATTTTGTTTTAATTTTTTTTTATTCTGCCTTTACATCAACAAATAATGAAATTTAAATAATTGTTTACAGATTTGATTTCAATTGTATTACTGCTTTTAAGTGAATTTCTTGTATTAAAACATTTTTAGAAACCCATTCATTTATTGTAAACTAGTCATTTAGCCCGTTACAATAACGGGCGCTAGAACAGTAGTGCATAAACATTAGTAGTAACAGTCTATATTAAATGGCAAGGGACTTTTACCTCATTCTTTTTGTTGGTCGTATTTTTCTTTCTTTCAGCCTTTCTTTTGTTGATGTTTACTTGCTGAGCTGACCGTTCTTCGTGGGCTGCCGTTGTGTATTGTGTGTCTTTAATTTTCTGTGACAGTAATACTGTCTTGTATGTCCGTAATATACCTTTAATTTTCTCTAGTGGTAATACAGGTATGCGCGTCGGCAATATGCCTTTAATCTCCTCTGACAGTAATACTGGCTTGTACGTGGCTGTAATATGAGTCACTGTATTGTGTATAATTTCCACTCGCAGTAATACTGGTTTGTATTTCCGTAAAACGCCTGCAACTTTCTCTGACAGTAATATCGCGCATCGTACCATGCCTCGCCAGAAGACACACACACACGGACACCTGGACGCACACAGGGATTTTATTAAAGAGGATTGTTTATTGGTGTTCAAGGCTCAATAAATGCGCATGCTTCCCCATAGAGAGAAACACATTCTGCACATTTTTTCTATTTTGGGAACACATTTTCAGCTTATTTATATTAGTTCCAATATCATGTTCTTTTTCCATTTCCTTGTTGGTCATTTCATGTTACTAACTTGTATATACACTTATTGTTCTATTACAAAGTTTTGTAACAAACCTTATGTCTGGTATTTTATTGTTAGGTGCGTCTACCACTGTTGCCTGTGGAATTTCTCATGGGAACTGTTGCAAGAGAAGAAATGATAAAATTCAACCTAAAATGCAGGGATCTTCTAGATGAAGCTAGAAACTATCACCTTCATTTGAGCAACAAAGAAATCCCAGGCTTTGAATACTCCATGCGCACAATTCCTAGGAAATACACAGCAGGTAAATGAAAAACAGTGTTTTATATATTATATAATATTAATTTTAATTTTAATCTGCCTTCAGCCTCTACAGACTGGAGTGCCTACAAAACTGCCTCCTTCAACATCCACGTATACACTGATGCTGTAACTTGATATATTAGATCTGGTGAAGAGTTTGCATTCCAACAAAAACAATTGTGAATTTTAGCAATGATAAGCCTTGGTTCATTCCCAAAGCTCAGACAACTGCGCCAGGACAAAGAGTATACTTTCAGATCTGGAAATCGTGAGTAATATGGGAAAGCCAAGTATATCTTGACGAAAGAGACTTTGTACTCATGGAGAACCATGTTGTTGTGACGGGGCATGTTTTCAAATGCTCATTTTCATATCAATACTAAATTTTTGGCTATTTTTATAGCCCTAACTAGAAGTCTTTGTATCTCCAGTTTGTTTGTGGTGGCTAGTAATTTTCTCTTTTTTTATGGTGTATTCAACATATACCATATACAGTTAGTTTCCTGAAAATTATGTCTTTAACATATTATAGATGCATGCACACTCTTAGTGCATATTTTATATGCTGTCTTGTGAATAGAAATACTGGTACACTGCCATACTATTATTATGACTACTAGAGGGCTTAGCCCCCTGCTCGCTTCTCTCGCCAACCCCCGTGTTTGGTTTTCCGGATACACACTTTTAAGATTTTTTTTTTTCTTTGAATTGTTGCTATTTCGTTAGTTTCACTTTTATTTCAGAACTTCTTTAAAAACAATATTTGTAATCTTGCGAGTCCCAATATGCTGAATCTTTTTAATGAGGTCAGGATAGGTTTCTCTGTTTGGAATTTCAGCACAGACAAAACGATCTACATCGTCATCAGCAGTTAATGTTTTTTTTTTTTTTTTACAAAGTAAAAAAGTAAGTAGAATTCTGCATTGGACTCTAGTCTGTAAAGTCGTGCTATTTTCCTCTCACAGTTCCAAAGGTACATGGGGTTACCAAGGTGATACCCCAGCTTTTGTCTAGGTTTTTGTACAAGGGCTAGACAGAACGTTTTTGACTCCTGGGGTAAATGTAGCTTTTTAAATAAGCAGACAGATAAATATATATACACTAACAAAGTAACCAATAAATGCATGTGCGGTAAACTCCGTTTTTGAAATTCTCAAGACTCTTTATTTGTCACATGCAGGACAACACGCAGTGAAATGCATCCTGATCCGCTTATCAAAAGCTGTGCAAAGTTAGAAGAATATCAGTTAAATTAACAAAATGTCATAGATTGAAAGATAACAGTATAGTAGAACATAATAAATAAGTAAAATTATGTGAATACAGTAGAATTAAGTGTTAAGGTGCAATAGTGTAGTAATTATTGTGCAAAACCAAAGTTAGAATGGTGCATAGTTAAATGAGGCAGTTTGTTTGTTTGTGCTACTGCAATGCTTTACTTTCTTTTTTTATATTTTCTAATTTTCCTACTTTCATATCCTTTAACTTTCTCCACATGTGTATAGCGCCTTTTTTTTTTTTTTTTATTGAGCCTTTCTAATTTCACTGGTTTCATAGTCTCTAACCTGCTCTGAATGTGTTTAGCGCCAACGTTTGTAAACGTCTTTATGAAGTTCTACTTTGTCATTTTACTCATTGTCTTTTAATTCTGAGCCGTACAGTACAATACATAGAACAGAATAAATCCTCAATGCAGTATGAAAATAAAAATTCTAGAAGTACGGAGTAGAATTTCACATTAGATGATATCACATAATATGATTTGGATTTGTTTTAAGTCGTAGAGACCTCATTCATCTAGCTGCTTCCCCCATTTTGCCATTCCACATCTGAAATAGCGCTAATCCGATGAAAGGACCCCTCATTCCCACGTCCCCATTCATCAGGGATGACTTTACCTTAGGGCAGGCAATCTACAATTTAAATAGATTGTTATTTTCTTGTGAATTGTTACATATGCATTATTTTCACTTTTACTTTAAAAACTTTTTTAAAAACAATACTTTTTCTTTATTTCCTGCCCCGTGCGAGGTTACATCTCTTTCTTCCCAGACGTATAATACTGCTCGTGTTGTGAAGGGTGTTGCGGCTGAACGTACTTTAAGGATATGCCTTTGGATCATTTGCTGTCTTTTTGCTGCTTGCTATCTGCCTCTTCTGCCTGTTGCATGTTGTTGTTTTAAGAGCTGGAAACACATGATGCTTGCCTGCCAAAAGCAATCCAACAACTGCCAGCTTAGAGGTCTGTTGACTTGCTTTAAGTGATGGCTCACTGCCTGGTCTCACGTGACATTGTAAAAGCAATACCTGTCTTTTATTTCTGGCCACTGGCGTGGTTGAATTCTTTCTTGCAGGATGTATAATGCTGCTCACATTCAGTTGGGGTAGCTCCACATGTGTATAGCGCCGTTTTTTTTTTTGTTTTTTTTTTTTTTGAGCCTTTCTAATTTCACTGGTTTCATAGTCTCTAACCTGCTCTGCATGTGTTTAGCGTCAACGTTTGTAAACGTCTTTATGAAGTTCTACTTTCTTTTACTCATTGTCTTTTAATTCTAAGCCGGATTGGACGTGCTTTTTTTTCAATTCCACTTGTTCCGGGCTGATAATTACTTTCCTTATTTTCTGAATTTGCACCTCGATTATTCTTTTTTGCTCTTTTTTCTGTCCAACGCATTTGAGTCTCTTTTTTCGCGCCCGATTGGACGTGCTTTTTTTTTTCATTCCACTTTTTCCGGGCTGATCATCACGTTCCTTATTTTCTAAATTTGCACCTAGGTTATTGTTTTTCTTTTTAGCATTTTTTTCTCTCCATCGCTCTTGGGTCTCTCTTCTCCGCGCTTTTCTTTCTTTTTTGTTTAATCGTCGACATTTCGTTTCTACCCTATTCATTTCTACTGTATTGCCCTTATACACTTTATATGCACTGAGAGCCCTGGAGCTGTGTGTGCTGCATGACTGCCTTTACACTACTGATTTGTTTTTTTTGATATTGCTTGTAAGTAGGGTGTGTCTTGCAAGACTCTCGTTCTATGTTCCCGTGAGACGCACCGTGGCAGGTCTCTTTCGTCTCGCGGGTCTTTAAATTATCTACCGAGAAGATCACGTATCATAGACTATCAGGACAGGGGACAGGATTTCTTTTTATAATAGAGAGACATGATAATTTTTTACTACATTTTGTGGAATGTTGTTGCACATTTAATGGATCTTGTCACAAAGATTGCAAGCAGTAAACTGAATCTTTGAAAATCTCAGATATGACTGTTATTGCATGCCGAGGTTCTTGATAATTATAAAAGTATTATATTTTATTATTTTTGCCTTATCTCTTTCAACTTTGCTTTTTCAACAGATTTCTTGCCTTCATTCTTGGTATAGGTGTGATTGTGCAACACTTGAGATCTTACTTTATTTCAAAACTTGGCTGGTACATTTTTGATCATATAAGAATACTTTTTACATCTTCACAGATTGCTTTAAGGCACCCAAAGAAAGTATTCAGAATTATTCTCTGCACTCGCTTCATAAAATGTGTGATTGAAGTAGAGAAATAGTTGGTTATGAGGGTAGTGTTGTGTGAATGGGCTGCTAATTAAATTGATAGTGCTGGCCATGTAGGTTGTCACAATATTGATTAATTTTCATAAGTATGAATTGAAAACAAAACAGTGTAGATTTTGCTATTCTACATATTCCTTTTTTCCCTTTTAGGAGTACTTTTCTGTGTTGGGGGCAGAGGAGGATCAGGAGACCCTTTTCGTAGTATTGAGTGCTATTCTGTTAGCAAGAACAGCTGGTTTTTTGGCCCCGAGATGAATAGTAGAAGGAGACACGTGGGAGTTATCTCTGTTGGAGGTATTTTTTTGTTCACTGTCCTTGCTTAATGTTGAATGATTTTTTATTTTTCCTGTAATTGCTGGATTATTTTTGTTGTTAAGAAAATCCAGACATTAGGCCAGTACAATATACAGACTTTCTACTAAAGGATAAGTGCGGTATTTTTCAAGTCCATTATTTCTTCACAAACAGTGTAAATATGCATGATTATATTATGCAGTTGTGTTCTGTGTTATCCATTTTCTGTAGATTTTTTAAAAATATCTTGCCGAGACTGACGGTATACAGTGGAGGGTAATGAGCATGGGGCACCACTGGATGGCTTAAAAATTTACTGATGAAGCAGCAAAAGGTTTGATATAAGAAAACACCAGCATGTGTTTGTAACAACAAACAGGATCTGGTAATAATCATTTTATCACATATCTCTGTTACTATTTTTTCTCATAGTAAAGATAGATTTTCTATTTGCTTGTGTGAGTCCTCACATAAATATGGAAATAAATAATAATAAAATAAAAAAAAAACATGTGGCTTGAAAAGCTTGTTGTGATTTGGTCTTCTGAGAGGAAAGCAAGCCTCGTGTGGTGAATGGTTATTGCAAAAGAAGACAAATGCTGAGGTATCATGCACAGCTTGTATTATTTTAAAGTGGCTGAATTTCATTATATTGCTGTTTTTCTAGTTCAAAAATGATATTTAAATAATTTTACAATGTGCTAATGATAGCAAGATCTGGATCAATATTCAAAGACTGTATTGGACATGTTTAGTAAGTTTTTTAAGCTTTTATTTTCTGGTGGTGCCTAATGTCCCATCAGCCACCATTTTAATTGAGCAGTATCCCTGTTGGTTGAAATAATGCATATGAAATTCTTTTGAGGCAGAAATGGAGATGTGTGACCCATCATTTGAACTGTTACACTGAGGAAACCTCCATGTGTATTCAAAGCCTCTCACAATTTTAGAGTCTACTTCTGTGAGGCTGATGTACTCCTTCTGCAGAGCTGACTACAGAGCGCTGAATAAACAGGCTTACTGATGGTTAGCTTATTAAAAAAAATTGGATAAGGTGGTATAGCCAGAACCAGTGGGAAGATACTGTAATACCACTTTTGGCATGCTTTACAACTAGTATCCATGGCAGACATATCTCATAAATGCAGAAATAGTTTTTGTCACCAGGTACAGAGACTATACAGCCAGTTGCAGTCATTGAACAATCTTAGTGGGATTTTATTTTATTGCATTAGTGTTCACAAGTCTTGATTGACTACAGCACACTTAGGGCTTTGACAAAAGCTGTAACAATTAGGGTATTGTAGAGCATCTTCTGCCTCTCTTGTCTTCCGTTACTAATTATGCCACTGTTAGCTTCTGTGGGGCCTCCATTATCAGTAAAAATTAGAGCTGCTGATTAATCACTGTTAACACATGTGATTAACACATTACATTTCTGCAATTAAATTTTTTTCCACATCCTCTAAATGCGTTAAGTTAATCTGATTAATTTGACTGTACTTTACACATAATGAAGCAGCGCCAGATGAATCAAAGTCTTTTAATAACAGAAGCAGGTCGGCAGCACTTGATCATTTATGTTGTTCATCCACACACACCAGTAGTGTTGCCACTGGTCCCAAATAATACAGGTTTGTGCTATATTGGAACATAAAATGCTGCTTACCGTATTGATTCAATAAGGGCCAAAATTCATCCCATATTTTTGTGCGCATTGTTTCATATACAGTGCATCCGGAAAGTATTCACAGCGCATCACTTTTTTCACATTTTGTTATGTTACAGCCTTATTCCAAAATGGATTAAATTAATTTTTTTCCTCAGAATTCTACACACAACACCCCATAATGACAACATGAAAAAAGTTTACTTGAGGTTTTTGCAAATTTATTAAAAATAAAAAAACTGAGAAATCACATGTACATAAGTATTCACAGCCTTTGCTCAATACTTTGTCGATGCACCTTTGGCAGCAATTACAGCTGCTAAGGAGTGGCTTCCATCTGGCCACTCTACCATACAGGTCTGATTAGTGGATTGCTGCAGAGATGGTTGTCCTTCTGGAAGGTTCTCCTCTCTCCACAGAGGACCTCTGGAGCTCTGACAGAGTGACCATCAGGTTCTTGGTCACCTCCCTGACTAAGGCCCTTCTGCCCCAATCGCTCAGTTTAGATGGCCGGCCAGCTCTAGAAAGAGTCCTGGTGGTTTTGAACTTCTTCCACTTATGGAAGATGGAGGCCACTATGCTAATAGGGACCTTCAAAGCAGCAGAAATTTTTCTGTAACCTTCCCCAGATTTGTGCCTCGAGGCAATCCTGTCTCGGAGGTCTACAGACAATTCCTTTGACTTCATGCTTGGTTTGTGCCCTGACATGAACTGTCAACTGTGGGACCTTATATAGACAGGTGTGTGCCTTTCCAAATCATGTCCAATCAACTGAATTTACCACAGGTGGACTCCAATTAAGCTGCAGAAACATCTCAAGGATGATCAGGGAAAACAGGTTGCACCTGAGCTCAATTTTGTGAATACTTATGTACATGTGCTTTCTCAATTTTTTTATTTTTAATAAATTTGCAGAAATCTCAAACTTTTTTTCACATTGTCATTATGGGGTGTTGTGTGTAGAATTCTGAGGAAAAAAATGAATTTAATCCATTTTGGAATAAGGCTGTAACATAACAAAATGTGGAAAAAGTGATGCGCTGTGAATACTTTCCGGATGCACTGTATACACAGTAACTCTTAAAAGTTGAGAGAATGACATGAGAGCAATTTAAATCAAACCAGTTATGCAAGCGCAGAAAGTTACATTGTCATGTCACAATATTGCAGATGGACAAGCACTACTGTGCACTAAGTAAGATTGCATTTCTGCGTCATCTTTGCCATTATGCTTCATTCACACTTTTTTTTTTTTTTTTTTTTTTATATATAAACACTAGAATCCCTGAAGCCTACAAAAAAACTTGTAATCCCGGGCCACCTTAAATTCCTTTGCACCTCTTCATTAGCGTCTTTTGTTTTGTAAATGTGTTGATCAGCACAAGCAGCAAGCAGTCTACTATCCCATCCCCCCACCGCAGCAGCTCAACTTGGGCAAAAAGTTCTCCCAGCTCAAAGCTCTTTATCTGTGTGTGAGGTGCCTGGTGTTGTATAGGGTTAATAATATATTGTTATTTGGAACACATGCATTTAATGTGTGTAAGTGTAGGATGAAAGGAAATGTGAGACAAGAAATGCCGAACACATACCTAAAGCAAAATCTTTTTCCTTGTTATACTAATAATGATGTGAAGTGTATAATGTGTGAAGACTTCAGTCCAAATATCAAATAAACACGTGCGCTTTTATTCAAGAATATAACTAAAGTTAAAAAAAAAAAAAAAAAAATCCATTCAATTTACATGTTGCTGTCAATGAGTTACAAACCCAAGGTCAAATGTCAATCCACAGAAAGTTGATATGTATTCTTGGATGGTGCACAGGTAAGAACTGCTGCCTTATATCCAAAAGGTTCCGGGTTTGTGTCTGGGCGCTCCGTGTTTTGAGTAGTGAGCTGCTGTTATTACTATAATATAATAAACACATACATTTGATTTGAGTTTGTAAAACCTGGTGTAAATTTTGTCAGCTACACCTTGCAGTACAGAAGAACGTCCAGAACAAGACACTACACACAGTGATCTCTGCTGCTGCAAGTCTGCCTGTGAAACGTAACAGTCTGTCAAGGTATAGGTCTGAGTGGGAGATAGAATGTCAGTGGGTCAGCCCTGTCCCTGGCAATGAATATGTCTACCAAAAAAGCTGAATAATATCTGCTTTTGGTATGTTGTCTTTCAACACAAAAGTTTGAACCATATGTATTGTTTTTCCCCAAATGTTATAGCAACCCCTGGAGAGTGTGGGAAGGGGAGCACTGGTGGTTGTTGGGTGTAGTTGATACACAAAACTGTTCAATAAACTAACTGGAATAATTTAAAAGGCACAGACAAGATGTAATTAAAATTGTTTTGTATTAGAAGTTAATCATTGAGTTACAGTTGTGCTTGAAAGTTTGTGAACCCTAAAAGTAGATAAAGAGAAACCAGTTAAACAAATGAGACAAAAATATTATACCTGGTCATTTATTTATTAAGGAAAAATGATCGAATATTACATATTTGTGAGTGGCAAAAGTATGTGAACCTTTGCTTTCAGTATCTAGTGTGAACCCCCCTTTACAGCAATAACTGCAACTAAACGTTTCTGGTAACTCTTGATCAGGCCTGCACACCGGCTTGGAGGAATTTGAGCCCATTTCTCTCTACAGAACAGCTTCAACTCTGGAATGTTGGTGGGTTTCCTCACATTAACTGCTTGCTTCAGGTCCTTCCACAACATTTCGATTGGATTAAGGTCAGGACTTTGACTTGGCCATTCCAAAACATTAACTTTATTCTTCTTTAACCATTCTTTGGTAGAACGACTTGTGTGCTTAGGGTCGTTGTCTTGCTGCATGACCCACCTTCTCTTGAGATTCAGTTCATGGGCAGATGTCCTGCTATTTTCCTTTAGAATTCTCTGATATAATTCAGAATTCGTTGTTCCATCAATGAACGCAAGCTGTCCTGGCCCAGATGCAGCAAAACAGGCCCAAACCATGATACTACCACCACCATGTTTCACAGATGGGATAAGGTTCTTATGCTGGAATGCAGTGTTTTCCTTTCTCCAAACATAACGCTTTTCATTTAAACCAAAAAGTTCTATTTTGGTCTCATCCATCCACAAAACATTTTCTTCCAATAGCCTTCTGGTTTGTCCACGTGATCTTTAGCAAACTGCAGTCGAGCAGCAATGTTTTTTTTGGAGAGCAGTGGCTTTCTCCTTGCAACCCTGCCATGCACACCATTGTTGTTCAGTGTTCTCCTGATGGTGGGCTCATGAACATGAACATTAGCCAATGTGAGAGGGGCCTTCAGTTGCTTAGAAGTTACCCTGGGGTCCTTTGTGTCCTCGCCAACTATCTTTGTTGGTCGACCACTCCTGGAGAGGGTAACAATGGTCTTGAATTTCCTCCATTTGTACACAATCTGTCTGACTGTGGATTGGTGGAGTCCAAACTCTTTAGAGATGGTTTTGTAACCTTTTCCAGCCTGATGAGCATCAACAACTCTTTTTCTGAGGTCCTCAGAAATCTCCTTTGTTCGTGCCATGATACACTTCCACAAACATGTGTTGTGAAGATCAGACTTTGATAGATCCCTGTTCTTTAAATAACACAGGGTGGCCACTCACACCTGATTGTCATCCCATTGATTGAAAACACCTGACTCTAATTTCACCTTCAAACTAACTGCTAATCCTAGAGGTTCACAAACTTTTGCCACTCACAAATATGTAATATTCAATCATTTTCCTCAATAAATGAATGACCAAGTATAATATTTTTGTCTCCTTTGTTTAACTGGTTTCTCTTTATCTACTTTTAGGACTTGAGTGAAAATCTGATGATGTTTTAGGTCATATTTACAGTATGCAGAAATATAGAAAATTCTAAAGGGTTCACAAACTTTCAAGCACAACTGTATGTCTGCTTTATAGAAAAATATTAATATGCTTAAAGAAAATATAATAGAGATTATTATTATTATTATTATTATGATTAAAATTTTAATTGTGCAATTAATCACGATTACATTTTAATCAAACAGCAGCCCTAGTAAAAATCAAATAAGAGTACAACTATCTAGTGCACTCACCATATTGAACCACACAACAGAGGAAGTTATCAGACTGCTAATTTAAATTTTGAACAGGAGAATAAAATCAGATTTGTTTCTGTCTGCTAAAGATGCATTTAAAGTTTCTAGTGTAGATGCAGTGTGTGTAGCAATATGTTGGCAGCCTATCCATATGCAATTGGAAGTTCCTTGTGTAAACATGGTATTTATGACATCTTTAATCAAGTGGTTCATATATTAGGCACAGTAACATCCATTAACAACGTAAGTAAACAATTGTTGATTGCAGATAGGCTTGTGCCAAAGGATACTATCTTATAGCTCTGTTCTAAAAGTCACTTGCAGTAGATACACATTGTACAGACAGAACCGAATAAATTGATTTTATTCCATGGCATTGCTCAGGATTCCATTTGAAATAACAATTGTTAGATATTTAATAATTAAATGTTTCCTTTCAATTTACACTTTTAGATAAATTTTTAATCTTGCAATATGAATTTTATCTTAAATGCCCAATTTAATTTCTGTGCTGTGATAGAGCAAAAGTAAAAGCCCTAACTGCTTGTTTTAGTGATATTTTATTATTACTGGATGTTAGGGTTAAAATTAGTGTTCACTTCTATTTGCCTTCCATAGTACTGTGTGAAAGTTATTGGTTTCTGCCTTTCACACATATATATAGATAAAACTTTATTTGTCCCCAGGGTGAAATGTGGCATTTTACGGAGGCTCTATAAATAAATAAATACAGTACATAAAAAGGTAATTAAGTAAGTATGCAGATGAATTGCTGTTTGTATAAAGGAGCCCCAGTAGTGTTTCTTGACATGCTTATCCTGAATAATTCGTTGGATGAAAGTAATCAGTGTTAGTGTGTCACAGAGAGGATGTGCAGCATTATTCACAATGGCACTCAATTTAGTTTTAATTCTCTCCTTTGCTGCTACTACCACCAAGGGGTTCAGAGTGTGTCATATAACTGAGCATGCCGTTTTGATGGTGTGCCTCTCTTAAAGTGACGTTACCAGCCCAAGCACACCACAGCTTAGAAAATCGCACTGGCCATCACAGAATTATAGAAGATGTGAAGGATTTCTCTTCCCATGTCTTCCTAAAGAAAAAGACTACTGTACCCTTTCGTATATAGTTTACTCAGTGTTCCGAGACCAGTCCGACTTCTGGACACCCAAGTACTTGTAGGAGTGGACCACATCTACATCCTCTCCTTGAATAGTGTCCGGATATAGAGGCTTTTTGGTGTGGTGAAATTCAATAAGCGGTTCGTTGGTTTTGCTGATGTTAAGATGCGGGCAATTGTCTTTACAGCAAGAAACAAACTTCTCTACTTGACGGCAATACACTATATCATCTCCTTTATCAATACCCCGTAAGCACAGAATCATCTGAGAATTTCTGCAAGTGACATGACCTATATATATTTACAGTGTGTACAGAAAATAATCACCCCCCTTTAAAATATTCACATTTTGTTGGTTTGCAGCCTGAAATAAAGACGGACATTAGAAATATTTCTCATTTTTTTAAAACTCAATCAGGTGTAACTAATCACCTTCTCCTTTGCACAACAAGTTAATTGACTTCCACCTGTGATCAATTGTAATAATTCCTATTAGTTTAGCATAAAAACTGCTATTCCTAGAGCATCCCAGTGCTTGGAAGTGCAGCTGAAAGCAAGCAATCAACTATGGCCGTCAAGGCACTGTCAGAAGATCTCAAGAATAAAGTTGTGGACATGCACAACTAAGGAGATGGATGCAAAAAAATCTCAAAGGCTTTACCAATCCCTAGGAGCACAGTATAGTCCATAATCAAGAAATGGAAAGTGTTTGGTACTACTAGGACCCTTCCTGGATCAGGCCATCCCTCCAAACTGAATGGAAGAGTGAGGAGGAAACTGGTCAGAGAGGCTACCAAGAGGCCAGTGGCAACTTTGATGCAAGTATAGGAATTGTTGGAAGAGAGTGGTCATTGTGTGCGTGTGACTTTTATGGGATGGTTGCAAGAAAATAGCCACTCCACAAGAAAGGCCCCATCAAGGCTTGTTTGAGATTTGCTAAAATGTACCTTGACAATTTTATGGCCAAGTGGAAAAAGTTATGTTTAGATTAGACCAACATCAAACTATACCTACATTAAAGCATGGAGGTGGTAGCATCCTGCCCTTGGGGTGGTGGTGGGGGGGTTGTATTTCTCTGCACTTGTCAAGATAGTAAGGAAAAATGCATGGTATTGTAAAATGCCATGAAATTCTTGATGAAGACCTGCTTTCCTCTGCCAGAAAGTTGTCAGTGGAAAAAAGTTTCACCTTCCAACATGACAGAAACTCGAAGTACACAGCAAAGTTGACCACACAGTGGCTAAAGTAGAAAAAGTTGAATGTCCTTGCATTGCCTAGTCAGAGCCCAGACTTAAACCCTGTTGAAAGTCTATGGAATGACTTCAAGATTGCAGAACACCAGCACACCAGTGGTCATCCAATTCTACTGAGTTATTTTTCTGAATTATTGCTATTATCTTTCTGCTTGGCTGTTATAAATTGCATTGAGCAAATACAGATCAAGAAATATTGTTTTGAGTGTGTCTTCACTTCAGGCTGCAAAACAACAAAATGTGAATATTTTGAAGGGGGTGATTTTTTTTTCTATATACACTGTATAGTCTGAGTTGAACAGAGAAAAGGAGGCAGGACTGTTCCTTGTGATACTCCAGTGTTTCTCACGTCGGTATCAGAAATACAGTCCTTGAGTTTCACAAACTTTGGTCTGCTCGACCGATAGTCCATTTTCTATGACACCATAGACTCATCCACTTTCATATCATTGAGTTTACCCATTAACAGGGATAACTGGATGGTACTGAAGGTGCTGGAGAAAAAAATTTAAAAAAGTGATCCTCACAGTGCTGCCAGCTTTATCCAGGTGAGAATAAGCCTCGTGGAGCAGATAGATACTTGCATCCTCCACTCCAGTCTTTGTCCGATAGGCAAACTGCAGTTGGGTGTAGGTGGTCCAGCACAAATGGACTTCTATTTTCCAGAAATAGTCTCTCAGAGATCTTCGTAATGTGAGACGCAAGTGCCTATTGTCTGTAGTCATTTGGTGAAGAGGCACCTGTCATCTTTGGAACAAGAACAATGTAGGATGCTTGAAGCCTTAGGAACAGATTGAACAGGTGGCAGAGGACACCACAAAGTTGGTCAGCACAGGTCTTAATAACTTGAGGACTGACTCCATCTAGTCCTGCAGTTTTTTCCTGTGTGTAGCTTCCTCAGTTGTCTCCTTACTCATTCTTCAGCTATGGACAGTTCACACTGATGATCAGAGGTGAACTTGTCACTAGACATTCTAGTTGACATGTTAAGAGTTGTTGATGTAGTAGGCAGTGATATTTCAGTTCTGATATTAATTGTAGTTTTTATTTTATCTAAATTATTTTTATTTTGTTCTACTTTTCAGTGGAGTCAACAATTTATATTTAGTTCTGTGTTTAAAATTTTAGTTTTTATTTTATTTAGTTCTGGCCTTTTTATATAATATTAATACAATTTTATTTTTTTCCCGTTGCAAGACCACAAATGCCGGCCTTCACATATTCAATGCAAGTTATGTTTCAGTCAACAAAATACACTCACAGTTCATAATGCTGTTAAACACATCTTGACTATCAATGATCAAACAGATTAAGTGGTGTAATGAGTATAGTCAGCAAAATCAAATGTTTCAATCCAAGAAACCAGTCTGTGGAAGCACATTGCTGTTAAGCTTTGAGCAAGTGTGCATTTCGAGAGATTTGTTCATGTTGCAATGCCGCCAGTTGCACAGTTCGCCACACAATGAAAATATTTGCTCATCTTGTTGGTGTTATGTTGAGCAAACGGACACCGCAGTGTCTATGGTGGATGTTACTTTTCTTCGCACACGGGCATTTACATCAACATGTCATTTGAACAATTTGAATTGTTTTATTCTAAAAGAGCTACAACTGCGACAACTGGTTGAAAATTAAACACCAAAACCAAAACACATGTATGTGATTGTCTTTTATTTTGTACCGACCGATACTTAGGCTTCAGCAACCTGTCAGTTGTGTAATTTCTTTTTCTTTGGTTTTATTCTTGAATAAGAGCATACTTATTTTGTTACACCTTTTGTGAAAGTGTTTATTGGATATTTGGGCTTCCATGCTCACACATCCTACACTTCATGTCAACATTATACTGTAACATATGAAAACATTTTCTGTTTTAGCCGTGTGTTCAGCATTTCTTGCCTTGCATTTCCTCTGTCATTCTGTATTTACACAGATTGTTGTACACATTAAACACACATGAAATGTATATATTTCAAATAATGGTATTTCATTGCCTTTGTAATTCCATACAAACATATCGCCAGATGAACACTTCAGCAGGGCAATGCCTTAATGTGTCTGAATGTGGGGTGGGGGTGAAGCAGACTGCGCTCTACTTAAACCACACATTTGCAAAACAAAAGCAAGCTTTTAGTGCAGTGATAAGGAGCTACGAGGTTCTTGGCATATGTCTGGAAAATTTGAGGTCAGGGGCAATAGGAAAAAAATCGGAAGCTTCAGGGATTCTAGTGTTAATATTAATATTCATGGCTACTATAAACAGCACGTTAACTGTTTGACCAATAGTGAACTGTGGTATCAAAACAAATATGTTACGCATATAACTCAATATATTCTTACCTTTTCGCTTTCTCTTTTTAGCTTTAGACTTGTTTTCCACATCTAATGCAATTAAAATTGTTGGATGATGTCAAACTAAATGAGCCCTCTAATTTGTAGTATTCTTCCCACTAACTAAAAACACACTTTTTCTTCTTCTTACACGCAACATTTGCTTTTATTATCATGTGTGCTGTAATTAAAGTATTTCCATACGTTACTTTCTCGCTTTCTACCCGCAAACAGCTGTGCAAAACTCGCCATCATCAACCACATGTGCTTACTGCTTCAACCCAATGAACCAAATGTGCTCAACAAACAAACAACGGTCCTTTACGGAAGTTGCACCATGTGAGTATAGTAAGGTCACGTTATAAGATTGCAACGGCGCAACGTAACTACACACCCAGGGCAACCTACAAACAACCCCTCTGCACGACTGAACCGGATTGAACGAAAATACTATTACTGTTTTTTTTGTTTTTACTCAATTTTCATTCTCGTTTTATGTTGTTCACATATCACTCATTTTTATTTTTATTTAGTATTAGTTTCTCTGATTGCCTTAATTTCAGTTCTTGTGCTTGTAAAACAGAAAACAATATTTTTAGTTGTAGTTCTCGTTTTCGTTATGAAAATATCACTGGCATTAGGGATTGTGTGGGGAGACTGGTCATTGGAAGAAGGTGGAAGTGGGAGGGAAAGTCTATTTATTTAAAAAAAAATAATAATAATGTTTCAGGGTGTTGGCTTTGTCCACATCCCCTTCTGGCACCAGAGCCCTGGATTACATGAGTCCCGCAATTATACCCAGTCCATTCTAGACATCTTTCATGTTATCCTGAGTGAGATTGTTTTCTATTTTAGCATTATAAGCTTCCTTTTCTTCTCTCAGCTTTTTTTTTTAGCATGTGCTGTTTGTTTGTCTTTCAGAACCTCTTTGTCATTGGATTTGAATGGTCTCTTTTTTTTCAATCAGGATATCTTTTGACTACTCTTGTAATCTAGGGCTTGTTGTTTAGAAAGCCACACACTGTCTTTTTGGGTACCACTGTGTGAACACAGAAGGTAATACAGTTTGTGATGCAGTGACAAAGTTCCTCAATGTTGTCCCCATTTGACTTGCACATCATTTCCCAGTCTGTCATTTGGAAGCAGTCATTCAGAGCCATTTCGGCCTACAAGTTCCACTTCTTTGCTTTTCTGATGGTAACATTTTACCATCTAATACCAAGTTTGTAGGTGGGAGTAAGATAAATTAGGTTGTGATCAGATTTGCCTAAAGGAGCAAGTAGATCACACTTCAAAAGTTAAAGATGTTTTTTAATACAGCAGGTTCATCTGATGTACAAATGCAAGTTAAAGCTCTATCATGCAAAGAAGCAGCCATATGTGAACATGATCCAGAAATGCCATGGTCTTCTCTGGGCCAAAGCTCTTTTAAAATGGACTGAGGTAAAGTGGAAAACTGTTTTGTGGTCAGACAAATCAAAATTTGAAATTCATTTTGGAAAACATAGACGCCGCACCCTCCGGACTAAACGGGAGAGGGACCATCCGCCTTAAAAGTCCAGCAACTGGTCTCCTCAGTTCCCACACATTTATGGACTGTTGTTAAAAGAAGAGGGGATGCTACATAGTGGTAAACATTGCCCTGTCCCAACTTTTTTTAGAATTCAGTATTACCTTATTCTTAAAATGCTACATTTTCTCAGTTTAAACATTTGATGTTTTCTGTGTTGTGAATAAAATATGGGTTTTTGAGCTTTGCAAATCATAGCATTCTGTTTTTTGTTTACATTTTACACAGCGTCCCAAGTTTTTTGGAATTGGGGTTGTGTAAAGGACAAAAACAGTACTGTATAAATAAATGGTTTTACATTGGATTTTAGCAGGCAAAATATAATTTAGAAAGTTATGAATAATAATGTGCTAAATTGCCTTAACCAATTTCTTTTGTGATAGGTAAGGTGTATGCAGTTGGAGGTCATGATGGCAGTGAGCATCTTGGCAGTATGGAAGTGTTTGACCCTCTGACAAACAAGTGGATGATGAAGGCTTCAATGAATACCAAACGGTATTTATGACAATTGAATTCCATTTTTACTTGTCTTTATACTAGAGATGTTGAGGAATAACTTGTTTAATTAATCTACATATAGAGTTCATTCCAAATGATTTTATTAATTATACAATTAACATTAATTTATGTTGGTAAAGGCCCCATAATTGTTGCATTGCAATAACTGAGGCAGACTTACTTTGAGACATTTACATAGATACGTGACGGTAGTATTTTAAGCTAAAGACTGATGAAGTTCATTGTAGGCCATGACACTACTAGAATACAAAAGTAGCACTTATGCATTACATTGACATATACGAAACAAGCCTGTCACTTTGACTTCATGCTGCAGAATTATTTCTCACAACTTCATTCACAAAGGAAAAACATCTGACTGGTCTTCACACAGTGGATATTTACAGTAATAGAATAATGTATGTCATCAATCAGCGTAGTTGACAGCAGAGGCTTTAAGCAGCTAAATTAATACTTTGAGGCTTACCAAAAGATGCAAGAGCTGTCCATATTTAATCATTTTTTTTATTCACAACCGAATTTTAGACAGCACTAACAACTAAGAATTATGTTACAATGTGTTGCTCAAGCGATGAAGTCTGTGGTACCATAGACACAAAATATTCCACTGAGATGCACATCTGACAGCCATGCCAAAAATCTAGTCGAAGTGGCTGCATATTCTTATGGTAACTTGCAAAACACTGGGCCTGTTAATTCACACATCCACATGAGCTAGGCCTTGGTAGCCTCTTTTCCTCATAAACTGCAAGTCACAGTTAATCATTTTTGATATGTATCTTATCTCTGGTAAGAAGCAACCTGAGCATACCCATAACATAGCTGTTGTTAGAACAGCTGTTCACCTGCAACCATGACAATTAACATGCCGCTGACTGTTAAGCGTGCCAGTATGATCCTATTCTAAAAGAAAAATACTTAGCACACTTCAAAGAGAAGATGCAGTAGTTGGGTATTTTTTTTCTGACACATACTGTATAATGCATAAGTAAAACCTTCTTTTAATCTCCTAGGCTAAGACTTCCCTCCAAAGGCATATTTGCTGCTTAATGAATGTGCTTGGCTTAGGTTGAAACACTGTTGATTGTGTACATCCTTTTATACTAGAGTAACATGGAGAAAAACACATATAACATCAAAAATTATGTATTTATGTATTGTGTTGGGGAACGTTACTTTTTTACGAGTAATGTAATTAAGTAACTTTAGAAAGTAACTAAATATGTTATATAGTTATTACTATAAAATATAACGCATTACAAAACGTGCATTACCTTTGCTTTACTTTTTAAACTGCACATTTTACTGGCCAGCATTCTTTACTAAATCCTAAGCCCAGAGATGGATCAGGCCAGTTTATTGGCCTGACACAAGTAAAGACCTGTGCCTTTATATGCTGACAGAAGAAAGTTTAGTTTTTTTTTCTTATGTTGCCAAAGGAAGAATCGCACATAATAGGAGCTAGTATTCCATTATTTTAGTAAGCAACTTCAATATCAATAAAAACAGTAAAACTGCAAAGCTGCAAAAGAACTTCAAGTAGGGCAGTAAGAGTGAATGACCACAAGAGTGATGTAAAAGTGTAATAATCCACTGGCACTTGGTACTGGTGAGCGCAGCAGCAGCCCATCTCAGTATGCCATAATGACTGTGCCTTTGTGCTTATTAAACATTCAAAATATTAAAAAATGATTGTGCCTCTTTAAATTGACGTGTTCAGCATCTCTGTACCAAGTAACCGTCGCACCTGCCTGAGCCCATTTTATTATGCAACTAATAGTGCTCCTTAGTTTAAGCCAAAATAATATGAATACTTCCAACTGTTAAAAGATGTTTTGAGCAATGCTGCATTTATCATACAAGCTGTATCACTTAGAGAAAATGCAGCATTACAGAGCCCCGGAGACATTTTTAAAAAAAGTAATGCAAATCTTTTTTTAAGTAACACAGGTATTTTTGCTTCAGTAGAATATGTAAGTATTGCGTTACATTACTTGTTACTTTAACCCCTTAACCGCCCTCTGCCGGATATATCCGGCACCGTTGTTTTATTGCTAACGCCATACTGCCGGAATTATCCGGCACATTTGCCTGTGGTTATATGAATGCCTGGCAAGTAGTATAACTGACGGTTTGGCGTGGGTATTATTACTACGTTGTATTTCGACAAGTCTGTGGTTGTTTTGGCCGGTCATGTGACGTGATTCGCATGTAACAGCTGTGAATATGGCGAAACGTAAACTGACTTCAAGTGAGGCTTTGCAGGCGATTTTGGACAGTTCTGATCATGATTGTAGCAGTTCTGAAGAAGATTTTAGCGACAGTGATGAGCAGCACGTGCGCTGCATGATACTGTGAATGAAGACGCATCAGATGACGGCGCTGAGTGGGGTGTATCCCCAGCATCTCAGCTGGGCTGCTGCCCGTGGTGAACTACCTTTTCTGCATTCGTTTGAGGGAACGTGTGGCTTTATTGTTGATGTAAACAATTACACTGCTGAGCAGTTTTTATGAGCTGTTTGTGTCACCTGATTTGATCAGACATTTTGTTCATCAGACAAATCTGTATGCAGCACAGTTTATTGAGAAAAATCCCAATTTACCTCCACATTCCTGTGTTCGTGCTTGGTTTGACACTGATGAAAACGAAATGAAAAAATTCATTGGGATTTTGATGTTGATGGGAATAATCAGAAAACCAGATATTGAGATGTACTGGTCTACAGATCCTATGTATGCAACACCTATTTTTGCAGCTGTCATGACACGTAACCGATTCTCTTTGCTGCTGAAATTCTTTCATTTGAATGACAACAGAAACGAGCCAGATAAGAAAGATCCAAACCGCGACCGCTTGTTCAAGCTACGTCCTTTGATTGATCATTTATTTGAAGCATTTCAGTTGCCCTACATGCCAGGACCGTCAGTTGCAGTTGATGAAAGTTTATTGTCGTGGAAGGGCCGCTTACAGTTTCGACAGTATCTACCATTGAAAAGGGCACGGTTTGGTATCAAGATGTTTTGCTTAGCTGAGAATTCAGGTTACATTTATAGATTTCGTGTATACACTGGCAACTTGCACAACATTTAGTGGTCAATACTGCTTGAATAAATGTAAAAAATGTAAAAAAAATGTAAAAAAGTAAAAAAACGAAAATTGTTCAGATTTCGCCTGGCGTGGGGAATATTTAGGGAGTTGGCGGTTAAAGGGTTAAAAGGTAATCTGACTATGTAACGCGCGTTACTTTTAACATGTTGCCTCAACACTGAAGCAAACTGCAATGAGCAGAATGACATTGCCTACTAGGATGTGTAAATTAAATCAGCAGTAGGCTAGCTATGCTAAAAGTGCAAAATTGGAAGTAATAGACACCCCATCCTTCCAACCTATATGTATTTTCCAAAGCAAATCATCATAATCCAGGAAAGATTAATGAACTGTTATTCCCAGAATGATGTAATGAAAAAAAATCTGACTTTAGAGGATATATTTATTGCCTTAATGTAAATGCTCTTTTCTAATATCTGTATTTGAATACATATATGCTTTACCAACGTTACCTTGCATATAGTGATGTTAAACTATATTTGCCGTGTTTTCCTTCAGACATTATTCTTATTCTTCTTATTGAGTATATCCCATTGAACATGATCATCTGGTTTATATCTGCATTTTCCTTCCTTTATTCTTCCTTCCTTCCATCCTCTCTCCTTCCATGAAGGAAGCGCTCAGTCTTGAATATAGCAGCATTTCCTCAGTTTCATTCTGGTCCCTTTAGGTTATAATACTATTTATACATCATAAAGATAGAAAAAAAGTTTTATAAAATTTTGTTTGCAATACTACCCCTTCCCTCAACAGGAGAGGAATTGCCTTAGCAGCATTAGGTGGACCTATTTATGCGATTGGTGGCTTGGATGACAATTCCTGTTTTAATGATGTGGAAAGATATGACATTGAATCTGATCGTTGGACTTCTGCAGCCTCGATGATTACTCCACGAGGGGGTGTTGGCTCTGTTGCTCTTGGGGTAAGTTTAACATAAATGGTTAATCACATATTATTATATATGGCACTGTATATATTAGACATCCTGGTATATGGATGTTCTTTTTCATTTATGTCCGAGTTAATCAAATCATAGGACCCAAACAAGCAAAAAAAAAAAAAATACTAGATCCCTAAACATGTTTAGTCCAAGGTCCACACAGCAAGTATATATTGCATGTTTCAAGTTTTAATTTTTAATATGACTGTTTACATGGCTGTGCACTTCAGCGGCAGCTTGGTCTATTCACTTGGCTTTTAAAAAACTTTTGTTGCACATTTTAAATAAACTATAAAACTTGTTATTTATATGTGATGGGTAAATGCAAATCAAAGACGAAAAGGATCTCACACATGCACATAATCCATCTATCCATCCTCTTCCGCTTATCCGAGGTTGGGTTGCGGGGGCAGCAGCTTGAGCTGAGATACCCAGACTTCCCTCTCCCTGGCCACTTCTTCTAGCTCTTCCTTGAGAATCCCGAGGCGTTCCCAGGCCAGCCGGGAGACATAGTCCCTCCAGCGTGTCCTGGGTCTTCCCCGGGGCCTCCTCCCGGTTGGACGTGCCCGGAACACCTCACCAAGGAGGTGTCCAGGAGGCATCCTGATCAGATGCCCGAGCCACCTCATCTGACTCCTCTCGATGTGGAGGAGCAGCGGCTCTACTCTGAGCCCCTCCTGGATGACTGAGCTTCTCACCCTATCTTTAAGGGAGAGCCCAGACACCCTGCGGAGGAAACTCATTTCAGCCGCTTGTATTCGTGATCTCGTTCTTTCGGTCACTACCCATAGCTCATGACCATAGGTGAGGGTAGGAACATAGATCGACTGGTAAATTGAGAGCTTCGCCTTATGGCTCAGCTCCTTTTTCACCACGACAGACCGATGCAGAGCCCGCATCACTGCGGACGCCGCACCGATCCGCATGTCGATCTCACGCTCCATTCTTTCCTCACTCGTGAGCAAGACCCCGAGATACTTGAACTCCTCCACTTGAGGCAGGATCTCGCTCCCAACCCTGAGAGGGCACTCCACCCTTTTCCGGCTGAGGACCGTGGTCTCGGATTTGGAGGTGCTGATTCCCATCCCAGCCGCTTCACATTCAGCTGTGAACCGAACCAGAGAGAGTTGAAGATCACAGCCTGATGAAGCAAAAAGCAGTGACCAAATCCTGAGTCCACCAAACCGGACCCCCTCAACACCCTGGCTGCGCCTAGAAATTCTGTCCATAAAAGTTATGAACAGAATCGGTGACAAAGGGCAGCCCTGGCAGAGTCCAACTCTCACTGGAAACGGGTTCGACTTACTGCCAGCAATGCGGACCAAGCTCTGACACCATTTGTACTGGGACCGAACAGCCCTTATCAGGGGGTCCGGTACCCCATACTCCCGGAGCACCCCCCCCACAGGATTCCCTGAGGGACATGGTCGAACGCCTTGTCCAAGTCCACAAAACACATGTAGACTGGTTGGGCGAACTCCCATGCACCCTCCAGGACTCTGGTAAGAGTATAGAGCTGGTCCACTGTTCCGCGACCAGGACGAAAACCACACTGTTCCTCCTGAATCCGAGGTTTGACTATCCGACGGACCCTCCTCTCCAGAACCCCCGAATAGACTTTTCCAGGGAGGCTGAGGAGTGTGATCCCTCTGTAGTTGGAACACACCCTCCGGTCCCCCTTCTTAAAGAGGGGGACCACCACCCCGGTCTGCCAATCCAGAGGCACTGTCCCTGATGTCCATGCAATGTTGCAGAGACGTGTCAACCAAGACAGCCCTACAACATCCAGAGCCTTGAGAAACTCCGGGCGTATCTCATCCACCCCCGGGGCCCTGCCACCAAGGAGTTTTTTGACCACCTCGGTGACCTCAGTCCCAGAGATGGGGGAGCCCACCTCTGAGTCCCCAGGCTCTGCTTCCTCATTGGAAGGCATGTTAGTGAGATTGAGGAGGTCTTCGAAGTACTCCCCCCACCGACCCACAACATCCCAAGTCGAGGTCAGCAGCGCACCATCCCCACCATATACAGTGTTGACACTGCACTGCTTCCCCCTCCTGAGATGCCGGACTGTGGACCAGAATCTCCTCGAAGCTGTTCGAAAGTCGTTCTCCATGGCCTCCCCAAACTCCTCCCATGCCTGAGTTTTTGCCTCAGCAACCACCGAAGCAGCATTCCACTTGGCCTGCCAGTACCTATTAGCTGCCTCCAGAGTCCCACAGGACAAAAGGGACCAGTAGGACTCCTTCTTCAGCTTGACAGCATCCCTCACCGCCGGTGTCCACCAACGGGTTCGGGGATTGCCGCCACGACAGGCACCGACCACCTTACGGCCACAGCTCCGGTCAGCCGCCTCAACAATAGAGGCACGGAACATGGCCCATTTGGACTCAATGTCCCCCACCTCCCTCGGGATGTGGTCGAAGTTCTGCCGGAGGTAGGAGTTGAAACTACTTCTGACAGGGAGCTCTGCCAGATGTTCCCAGCAGACCCTCACAAAACGTTTGGGCCTACCAGGCCTGACCGACATCCTCCCCCACCATCGAAGCCAACTCACCACCAGGTAGTGATCATTTGACATCTCTGACCCTCTCTTCACCTGAGTGTCCAAGACATGTGGCCGCAAGTCCAATGACACGACCACAAAGTCGATCATCGAACTGAGGCCTAGGGCGTCCTGGTGCCAAGTGCACATATGAACACCCCTATGCTTGAACATGGTGTTTGTTATGGACAATCCGTGACGAGCACAGGAGTCCAATAACAAAACACCACTCGGGTTCAGATCGGGGGGGCCATTCCTCTCAATCACGCCCTTCCAGGTCTCACTGTCATTGCCCACATGAGCATTGAAGTCTCCCAGCAGTACGAGGGAGTCCCCAGAAGGTATGCCCTCTTTTCCGCCCCGTCCAGGGACTCCAAAAAGGGTGGGTACTCCGAACTGCTCTTCAGTGCATATGCACAAACAACAGTTAGGACCCGTCCCCCCACCCTAAGGCGGAGGGAGGCTACCCTCTCGTCCACCGGGGTAAACCCCAATGTACAGGCTCCAAGTCAGGGGGCAATAAGTATGCCCACACCCACTCGGCGCCTCTCACCAGGGGCAACTCCAGAGTGGTACAGAGTCCAGCCCCTCTCAAGGAGGTTGGATCCAGAGTCCAAACTGTGCGTCAAGGTGATCCTGACTATATCTAGCTGGAACCTCTCAACCCCGCGCACAAGCTCAGGATCCTTCCCTTTCAGAGAGGTGACATTCCACATCCCAAGAGCCAGCTTCTGTAGCCGAGGATCGGACCGCCAAGGTCCCCGTCTTCGGCCACCAACCAACTCACACTGCACCTGACCTCCTTGGCCCCTCCCATAGGTGGTGAGCCTATGCACATAATGCACTTTAAATTACATTGCCCATTTCCAGTACTTCTACACACATAGCTGTCCAAATACAGGACTGATTTTGTGATAACTTACTATACCATATATATGCACTGTTGCCAACTCTCTGGGTACTATATATGCACTTCCTTACACTTTAATTCTTAGGAACTTCTTGCTGTTTAGAGTCTATCTGTGACAATCTGCATTATAATATATGCACATTATACTTTTTTTGTTTCGTTAGCCAACAAACCTCATGTTTCTATTCCCACTTCTACGTTTTTTATTTCTTGTTGGCTACAAGTCTTATTTAAGCATGTTTGGGCCTGGCCAGTACTTTGATGGGAGACCACGCAGGAAAAAGCAGGGGGTGCCCACCCTGTAGTCTGAATGTGGATCCCAATGTCCCAGTTCAGTGACGGGGACACTGTGCTGTAAAAATGGCATTGTCCTTTGGATGAGATGTAAAACCAAGGTCCTGGGTCTTGTGTTCATAAAAGATCTTTGGGCATTCTTCGTAAAGAGCATGATGTATCCCAATGTCCTGGCTAAATTGTTCACTACAGCCAGGTCATTCTGGTCCCCTAATCATCCCCTGTCTCTGATTGGCTAACTGTTACTCGCCACATCACCACCTAAAAGCTAATGTGTGCTGAGCGTACTGGTGCAAAATGGCTGCCATCACATCATCCAGGTGGATGCTGCACATTAGTGGTGGTTGAAGTGGCTTCCCACCCACTGTGTAAAGCGCTGAGAGTATTGAAAACCGCAATATAAATGTATTATTATTATTACTATTACTGCAACTTATGATTAGAAACTAGCCCTGAATCTGCTAGTGCGATTACTGATGGCCCTATACTGTTTGCCAGAAGGAAGGAATGAGAAAAATGACTATACAGGATGGCTGAGTTCTTTAATTATACTGTTTGCCTTTCTAAGGCAACACGTGTTGTAATATATCCTGAACAGAAGGCAGTTTGATGCTGGTAATATTCTGTGCCGCCTTCACCACCCTTTTCAGTGCTTTATGATCATGGGCTGAGCAAGTGTTGTATTAGGATGTGCTGCACCTAGTGAGGTTGGCCTCCACTATGCACCTGTACATTTTCAAATATATTTATGAATGATATCTATGTACAAAAAAATAAGCCTTGTCCATCTGTCATTCAAAAACTTGAAAAGCACTGGGGCTTGAATCTTGATCTTAATCAAGAGCTTATGATGTAATGCATGCTCCTGTAGCAATCAAATAGAGGTGTGGGCTACCCTGGCACCGAAATTGGACCGTATGTCCTTCCCATGGTAATCGGTGGGGCAGGTGTCCACCATGGCTGTCAGGAAACGAACAGCTGTGCAGGTGTTCACCACGCCTGTCAGGAAAAGAGCAGGCATACACCATGGGTCTTCACACCAGACTGGTCATTTTCATTGCAAACAAAAGCCATATACTCTGTTCACAAAACAAAGTCATGCACACCATTATGCCACACTAACAGGAAGATCTGTGGTCTCATTTCACCATGAAGCTAAAAATGGGAACGGTTTCACTGACAATGAACGAGAAACAATGAGACAGCAGTATACTGCCACACATTTCAAAGCGAGTGGTTAGGTTGACTACAGAGCCGTTAAGCACCTTGCTAAAACACTGTGGCCCATCTCCTAGCTAGGCAGCTTTCACGGTACAGAGTACTTGCCATGAATTTAAAGAGCATCTTTCATAAGAAACACCTTCCTTTGAGGATCGAAGGTCCATTCATTTTGTAGTGTGTTGATTTTATTACTTCCAGGTGAAAGCTCATTAGCTTGTACACACACAGCCTGCCCTTAAGACAAAATAAAACCTGTTTGGATGCACAGAGATGTCCGACTACCTGACTAGAAGTTATAAGAGCAAAAATTGTTGGAAATATTGCGTACTGTCATGGGCACTTAAGGGTAGTAAAAAAATAAAATCTTATATTAATAAAAAGCTTCATGCATTCACATAGGGTGGTGTACTTGCCAAAAATAAAACCAGTTTAGATTGTTGAAAAATATTCCAGTAGGCAGCTTGGAAATAGAGAGAAATTCAGTAATACTGTGCAGTCTCCTGTTACTCCACATGGTTAGTCTTGAGAAAACAGAACCAACTTTTGTGTGTGGTATTAATTTCTGACTAAAACTGGGCAATCAATTGACTAAATCTTGGAGAGAGACTTCCATTTGTATAAATGTCAGGCTTTGACAAATGGAGCATAGCTAATGAGAATCATATTGTTGGTTCCAAACAGCTTACACAGTATATGTTTCTGTGATATCTCATCAGAGTCTGGTGCAGTATTGTTCTTTCATGGAGTACATATAGCATTACGCTTACAGTATTAAGTTCAGCTTTTCAGATGTTTTCAGGAATATTGTATGTTTGGAACAGATTCTCTTAAAATAAAGTTCTGATGTCACTAGGTTAATTTACTGTAATGTGTTCAGAGAGGCATTTATTTTAAAATGACAAAATACAAACTGCAGAAATGTTATGGAGTGGCATGGTACATCTCATTCTGGCAAACTTATCTCCCTTCTTCCCTAACAATAATCACCCCCCATCATGCAAAATTGATTTGCATGATGGTGGGGTGATTACTCAAGATTGAGCATGATAAAGGCGCTATATAAATGTGTTATGCTAAAAGCATTATCGGGCTCAAGTGAATAATTGGACTGTTGCATGAAAATTAATACAAAACAAATGTTTTGTTTAGCTGCATGCTATATGGGCAGTTCGTCAAGCACCTGACTCGATAAGCGCTTATTAGCATCTGACTTGGGTTGGGAAGATTGGTGTATTGTGGAAATTTGGGACTGTTTGTTTAAGAGAGTATTTGTAAACGTAATCCTTTTGTCTGTTACAGTAATTAATGCACATAGAAAATTCTGTAATATTCTTAAGTGCCCGGACTTTCTCAAGTGTTTTGTGGTGCTGTATGAAACAAACATGTTAGAAACATAACTTTTCCACTTTGTTATTTGATTAATTTTTTGTTTTAAATGTTGTACAGTATTCATCTAGTCATGTGTAATTGAAGTGCTCATTGACCTGACAAATTTTCCAGAGCAACTTGTAGACTAAAGCAATTTTTGACCAATTGTATGTAGTGTATACCGACTGTCATGAAGTCATTCCCAAAATTAATGTTGTGTTGTTCATGGGCATTTACAGTTAGGTCCATAAATATTTGGACAGAGACTTTTTTCTAATTTTGGTTCTGTACATTACCACAATGAATTTGAAATGAAATAACTGAAATGCAATTTAAGTGTAGACTTTCAGCTTTAATTCAGTGGGGTGAACAAAATGATTGCATAAAAATGTGAGGCAACTAAAGCATTTTTTTTAACACAATCCCTTCATTTCAGGGGCTCAAAAGTAATTGGACAGATTAAATAACTGGAAATAAAATGTTCATTTCTAATACTTGGTTGAAAACCCTTTGCTGGCAATGACAGCCTGAAGTCTTGAACTCATGGACACCACCACATGCTGGGTTTCCTCCTTTTTAATGCTCTGCCAGGCTTTTACTGCAGCGGCTTTCAGTTGCTGTTTGTTTGTTTGTGGGCCTTTCTGTCCGAAGTTTAGTCTTCAACAAGTGAAATGCATGCTCAGTTGGGTTAAGATCAGGTGACTGACTTGGCCATTCAAGAATTTTCCACTTCTTCGGATGGGTTTTTTTCTGTTTTCGCAGCTTAAGGATGGCTTCTTTCACCTGCATGGAGAGCTCCTTTGACCGCATGTTGTCTGTTCACAGCAAAATCTTCCACATGCAAGCACCACACCTCAAATCAACTCCAGGCCTTTTATCTGCTTAATTGATAATGACATAACGACAGACTTGCCACACCTGCCCATGAAATAGCCTTTGAGTCAATTGTCAAATTACTTTTGAGCCCCTGAAATGAAGGGATTGTGTTAAAAAAAAATGCTTTAGTTGCCTCACTGAATTAAAGCTGAAAGTCTGCACTTCAGCTGCATCTGAGTTGTTTCATTTAAAATTCATTGTGGTAATGTACAGAACCAAAATTATAAAAAAGTTGTCTCTGTCCAAATATTTATATGTATATAATATGTATATCAATTGACCTCCCCAACGCTCTTAGCTGATGAAGTACACTATATTTAAAGAAAGAGAACATTTTTCACGATCCTGTTTTTGTTGATCTATATATATTTGCTGGGTGCCACTCCTCCTTATGTGAACAATGTTGCAATTCCTGCAAAGTGACTGGGTATCAACAGTTATGGCTTACTTTTGTAAGTGTAGTAGGTTAAACCTGAAGATTCAGTTAATCTCAGTAGATAATCATTCACCTTCTTGGACAAACACCAAAAGGAAGACACTAACTTTCATATTCTTATCTGTTTTAATTAAGTTGATGGAAATAAAAACATGATTTTTTCACAAAGAGCCAGCATTCACTTTAAACTTTCACAGTATAAAAGTTAAACTGTATCTTATACTTCACTATGTATTTGGGCAAAAATGCTGAAAGAAAATAAAAAACATTTATCCCTTCCCTTCCTGATTTATAGTACCAACCAAACTAACAATGTAATACTTACTGACTTAAATATTTTTTAACTTGCTTTTAAAATGGTTTACTTCCCTAGTCTGTAACTGGATGCTGACAGACCACTGTTGGAAATTAATGAAGCCTTTCAAGAATGATAAGGTGCATATGCAAATATAATCTCTGGTAGGTCAATGCCTTTTCAGCGTGTTATAGTTAGTCTGCTAAGTCTGAATCTCTGTACAGGAGTTTCAGTCTTCCTGAAAATTCTGCAATTTTTAAATATTTCGGTTTTCTCAGTCTTCTAGTATCACAGAATGAAATGCATCCTGCAACAACTGTAGAAGAAAATAGGTAGCCTAAGAAATTCCAGAGTTGTCTTTTATGTTGTCAGGTTACTTGTCGGGATTGCAATTGTCTCGTCTTTGCATTCCACAGATGTAGGATACTTTTTAATTCTGGTTTTCTTGTTACTGAACACTGCAAACTTGACTCTGAACTTTGAAATCTGGTACATATTTCATTATTTATTATTTATTTTCTAAGTTGGAATTTTCTAATTTTAAAGGATGCTCTTAATAGTTTGAAGACTTTCAGATAAGTGTCATTATGAGGAATTTAATGTTGCAGCCATGTCAACAGACACACCACAATTAACAGATGGAACTGAAAATCTGAAACTGATTGTTTAATAAAATCTGACATCTGCAATAAAATTAGACCGATGCTCATTTAGCCAGACGGTCATCGTAGCCCTCTGTGCAGCTCCTATTTAGAATGTTGAATAGTTTCAGTTACTGTTCCAGTTGATTTATTTTAAAATCTTGTAACAAGTTTTTTGTTGTTGATATAGTGTATTTTAAGCATCTACTTGGTTCTTAAACTGTTTGCTTATATCACATGCAGTAATGTCTGCACAGCCTAATGCAGTAGTGGCATTCTTTTCTACCTAAAGGTAGTCCTAAAACCACTTGGGCTATTCAGGCTCGACAAAATATACAGTTTGGGAAATAAATATGGCATGAAATCCATATCACAAAATAATAAAAAATTTGGACTATTTTGGTAGATACCAGTATGATGTATCTCTCTATTATAAAAAAAATCTTGGAAGGAGACGAGACCCGATTGTCTCAGAGAGACACTTTCACATCCCACGAGACGAGTGTTCGTGTCAAGAGATGCAACCATGCCTGGGTCCAGAAGCCCCGTGAGACAAGAGCTTATGCAAAGAGATTTGGAAAAGTCCTGCCCACATAACCACGCACACGGTTCAATCATATCTCAGTTGTGTGAATGCTATTGTCAGACACATTCCTTGTAGAGAGAGAATCGTATTTTCAGTCATGGGCAGTTATATGTTGCGTTGTCACAATATAATTCCAAACACAGAATCAAAATTCAGTGCGATATTGATGAAAAGGTAAAAGTGAAAATAGATCAAATATATGGACAGAAGTGAAATGACAGAAGTGAGCAGTTCCAGCAAAGAGGAGGTAAAAAGAAGCAAACTGTATGTCTTTCCCATGGTATCACCGTTTAAGAGGGGATGTCATATCGGAGGAGTGACAGCGTCTCCTTGGGGTGTGTTCAGCCCCCCCCTTCACAACGCGAGCGGCACAGACGCGAAGTGGCTGGTGTCTAGTGCAGGCTGGATGGGTTTAGGGGTTGGCGAGCGAAGCCCCCTAGTTTATATATACTTTTATGACTGAAATATATTTTTCAAACAAATTAACTGATCATTAATTGTGCACAATCACGTGCCTGTCAAAGCGATTAACACCTCTCTACTCAGATTTGATAGCAGATATTAACCTCTCTGGTTTGCCAATGTAAGCTCAGATTGTCTCTGTGTGTGTCTCTCTCTCATATGCAACTGCCAAGAAAACCAAGAAGAAGACGACAACAATTTCTGCTCTCTCTCCCTATTTCAACAGCTTTAAACGTACATATATTGTCAAACCCACTTAATTCAAAGCACAGTGACAGGGAGGCAGAGCCATCTTTTTCTCGCCAATTGAGGTGAACTGCTATCACTCTGTGTAATATTTTTCATAGCAGAAGGCTCAGTTATAACACACAGTACACATACAAGTCCATACACAAAAGCATTAGCTTTTAAGTTGCTAAGACCACTTACTTAAAGTAACATTTAGTTTTTTCTTCTGTTCCTTTTGTACATATTTTCAAGCTTTTCACACTTTTCATATTTAAAAATGTTTGCAAGTTTCCACAAAATTTTTAGCATACCAGTATATTTATTTATTTTTTTTAACAAATCCATACCACATAGTAGATTTTCTTCTGCCATAATAAGTTTTATTGCCCTTTTCCTCCTCCTTGCCTGTTGGTTTGGTATTTTTGTCATACATTTAGATGAATTCATTGTCTTTTTGTACAGTCATATGAAAAAGTTTGGGAACCCCTCTCAGCCTGCATAATAATTTACTCTACTTTCAAACAAAAAAGATAACAGTGGAATGTCTTTCATTTCCTAGGAACATCTGAGTACTGGGATGTTTTCCGAACAAAGATTTTTAGTGAAGCAGTATTTAGTTGTATGAAATTAAATCAAATGTGAAAAACTGGCTTTGCAAAAATTTGGGTACCCTTGTAATTTTGCAGATTTAAATGCATGTAACTGCTCAATACTACTTGCAACACCAAATTGGTTGGATTATCTCGTTAAGCCTTGAACTTCATAGACCGGTGTGTCCAATCATGAGAAAAGGTATTTAATGGGGTCAATTGCACGTTGTGCTTCCCTTTGACTCTCCTCTGAAGAGTGACAGCATGGGATCCTCAAAGCAACTCTCAAAAGATCTGAAAACAAAGATTGTTCAGTATCATGGTTTAGGGGAAGGCTACAAAAAGCTATCTCAGATTTAAACTGTCAGTTTCAACTGTAAGGAATGTAATCAGGAAATGGGAGGCCACAGGCACAGTTGCTGTTAAACCCAGGTCTGGCAGGCCAAGAAAAATACAGGAGCGGCATATGTGCAGGATTGTGAGAATGGTTACAGACAATCCACAGATCACCTCCAAAGACCTGCAAGAACATCTTGCTGCAGATGGTGTATCTGTACATCGTTCTACAATTCAGCGCAATTTGCACAAAGAACATATGTATGGCAGGGTGATGAGAAAGAAGCCCTTTCTGCACTCACACCACAAACAGTCACTTGTTGTATGCAAATGCTCATTTAGACAAGCCAGATTCATTTTGGAACAAAGTGCTTTGGACTGATGAGACAAAAATTGAGTTATTTGGTCATAACAAAAAGCGCTTTGCATGGCAGAAGAACAACACCGCATTCCAAGAAAACACCTGCTACCTACTGTCAAATTTGGTGGAGGTTCCATCATGCTGTGGGGCTGTGTGGCTAGTTCAGGGACTGAGGCCCTTGTTAAAGTCAAGGGTCGGATGAATTCAACCCAATATCAACAAATTCTTCAGGATAATTTTCAAGCATTAGTCACAAAGTTGAAGTTACTCAGGGGTTGGATATTCTTACAAGACAATGACCCAAAACACAGTTCGAAATCTACAAAGGCATTCATGCAGAGGGAGAAGTACAATGTTCTGGAATGGCCGTCACAGTCCCCTGACTTGAATATCATCGAAAATCTATGGGATGATTTGAAGCAGGCTGTCCATGCTCGGCAGCCATCAAATTTAGCTGAACTGGAGAGATTTTGTATGGCAGAATGGTCAAAAATACCTCCATCCAGAATGGAGACACTTATCAAAGGCTATAGGAGGTGTCTAGAGGCTGTTATATTTGCAAAAGGAGGCTCAACTAAGTATTGATGTAATATCTGTTGGAGTGCCCAAATTTATGCACCTGTCTAATTTTGTTGTGGTGCATATTGCATATTTTCTGTTAATCCAATAAACTTAATGTCACTGCTGAAATACTAATGTTTCCATAAGGCATGTCATATATTAAAAGGAAGTTGCTACTTTGAAAGCTCAGCCAATGATAAACAAAAATCCAAAGAATTAAGAGGGGTTCCCAAATATTTTCATATGACTGCATGTTTGTAAGTCCACTCATGCTAAAGTGTTTGATAAAGTAATAATAAATAGAGCACTGTAGTGTAAGGTTAAATACACACAGACAGTGATGTAGTTGTTGGAAGGAAATAAGTAAAGCTATAGGTAAATTTTTTTTTTTTGTTTTTGTTTTTTCTTTTTTCAGAATTATGTTTATGCTGTGGGTGGAAATGATGGTGTGGCCTCTTTGTCTAGCATTGAACAATATAATCCTCATTTAGACAAGTGGATTGAGTTGAAAGAGATGGGTCAACGAAGAGCTGGCAATGGTGTTAGTGAACTTAACGGCTGTTTGTATGTGGTTGGTAAGTGACTGACAAGGATTTTTTTTTTTTTTTTTAGTTGTGCAGATGGCAATTTGTTCTTTACAAATTCTTTACTATACGTTTTAGAAAGCAATCAGTAATAAAGGCAAACACTCTTGTCCCCCTTCGCAGATCCCCACAAAGTCTTCTCATCTCAAAAGTCTTTTGTTATTCCGTCTCAAGCACAGACTTCGTCAAAAATGAGTCATTTGCTTGCTGTTTATTTGCCCTAGAGAAAAACAGAATAGGACATTTTTTGCTATTCATAAAATGAGCATTCAGAAAAAAGGGAACACATTTTTGTTATGATCAACAATTAAAGAGTAATTGAGCAGCAAACATAAAAATCTTAACGTTTTCAAACATACATGTATTAGTTATTGTGGTCAACATAAACACTAGGGAATCCATTCCTGGACATTTTTCATTCCCGCATTCTCGGGAATGAAACTGCTGTAATTCCCGGGAAAACGGGAACGACCAAGCTTGCATATATAGCGTGTAAAAATGGATCAAGAAATAACAGAGTTATAGTTGAAAATAATTAAGGTGGCGCCATTGCTTCAGCTTGCACTTCATCAGACAACAACTTTGAAAAGCAACTTGAAATTGCAATGTGTCAGTCTGTTTCATCCGCATTATCTGTGCCAAGAAACTTGCCATCACAGAATGATGACAAGTTAGTAAAAGCTGAAACTGCAGTATTTCAGAGCAACGGCAAGCGCGGGCGTTGTTTAGAACAAGTGTATCAGTATCTGATGATTGTGCCGCCTACTTCAATGGAGGCAGAGCATGCTTTCTCAGCGGCTGGTGTACTTCTGCATGAAGGTGCGCTCTTGCCTGGAAGACCGCACGCTGGGCATGTTAATAATAATAATAATAATTAATTACATTTATATAGTGCTTTTCTCAGTACTCAAAGTGCTATCCACACAGGGAGGAACCGGGAAGCGAACCCACAATCTTCCACAGTCTCCTTACTGCAAAGTAGCAGCACTACCACTGCGCCACCTGTGAGGACGTTGTACTTTTTACGCTCTTATTACCGCAACTAAAGATATATGTACCTGTATGACAGCATGAACTGCTTGTAGATAAGGTTAGTCTTTTATTTGTGTCAACATATTGCAGTAGTTTTATTAAAAATAAGTGTCGGTTGTTCTAAAACTGTTCACATGTGAGATGCCCGTGCACTGTGTCATCCCCGGGAGCCCGGGATACCCGGGAATAAAATGTGGGATTCCCGAATTCCTGGGAATGGATAAACCCGTCCGGGAATGGATTCCCTAATAAACACCTAAATGTGGTGATTTTTTATGCATTTGTTATGTTTTTTTTTTTAAATTCTTTTCAAGTAAAAATCATGTCAATATCATGTTGTGTTCGGGAAGTATTGCAATAAAATCACACAAAGATCCAACAAAAATGGAATCATTAGTGAAGATGTCCCTGTTTTTATTTTTTTTTCTAGATATACATAGAAAAATATAAATATATTAGCATATATTGTAATGTGTTATAAGACTGTAAAATGTTGTAGAGAGAGATTTTAACATAATCATGTTTGCCCCAGCAGTCTCTGGTATCTCATAATATATAATACTTCACATAACAACACAAGGGCAAATGAATGTGTGAAAGACAAACTAAAATATTGGGCTTACCCATAACAGATTAAACTTAAAAAGACATGCAAAAAAGCTCAATTTTATAAATATTTGCTTTTATATTGCCTTTTTAAATAATAGAGGAAATAGGCAGTCTTTCTTGAAAGTATAAAAACCTTTTATTTATTCTTCTATAAACAATCTTGCATGAACTTGCCATTACGATCTGAAATTTGTTACAACCAATTACTAACAGAATTTTCTCTCCCCTCTAGAAAGTATGAGCTCAGACCTATTATTATAAAGATTATAATATGTTTTTGCATAATTCTGTACAGACCTGAGTAGAAACTGACATCCGCTTAGTATGACTTAACATTAAAAAATCTAAATTGAAATGGAAAATAATGTCATAAAGACACTAGGACATTTCACTATACTATGCTTATCGACATCCATGTGTAATCCTGGAATTTTTCAGGATGAGAAAAAGAGCCACAATTCATTTTTTTTCAGCAGAATATGATGAACCCAATATCTGTGCTCAAGACACTGTTGATGCCTTCTCTTTAGTACCGTGATTGCCAGGATTAAAAAACCAAAGCCACAGCAGGCGTTTTAGAGGCACAACAATCACATTACAACAATACAAGCTACAAAATGGTGACAAGAAATGATGTTGGTTATATTTTCCCTGCAAAACACCAAAATAAACATACATACATAAGCTCTTAATTATGTATCAAGATTGCCTGACATTTTTTCAGCTACAGTTTTCCCTTTTAAACTGCTATGAAACATTCTGACCTGTCATTGTTTACACGTCTTAAACACCTATTATCATACACTAATTTCTGTATTATCTATATCTATTTATTTATTATATTACATATCTATTAACTATTTATGTATCCAGATTGCAAATACCATACATTGCATCAATGTTCATATTACTTACTACACGTCAATATTGCTGCTACTTCTTTATCTTGTCTTTGCACAATGTCTTGTTTGTGTTTTAATTTTAAATTAAAATTTTAATTCTATTTTTAATTTATTATTTGCACTTCATGTTGTTATACTGTGCACCCTGAGCTTCGCAATTTCGTGTATCTGTATACTTGTATATGGTTGAGATGACAATAAAGTTTGCTTTGATTTTTGCCTTTTTTGCCTTTTTTATGTACCTAAGACTTTGATGGCCAATTAATAATTCATTAGACTAGTGTTTTTCCTGTAAAAGTGGTGTCTTTAACTGATAACTGGGGTTTAGCAATTCTGACAGCATGACTTTTCAGATAATCACAAAAACCTTTTGTTTGTATGACAGACATCCCTAACATTTGCTAAAAACAAGCAAATATATTTACATTCAATAATATCTTCATCTTTGCCATGAATGTGTAAATGTATTAATTATGTTTATTATACCATACTTTGAATTCAGTCAGTGACCTGAGAAGAATGTAATAAAAATGGTACTTTGGAGTATAAGTTCTCTATTGACAGAATTGGCCTTTAAAAAGTCTCTTTAGGCATGAATATGCTTTCAGCTTATATTGTTCTAATCAGGTAAATGTGCAAAAATGGATTAGGTTTTGCAAAATAATTCTTCAACAGTAATATTTTTTGGTAGTCGCTTCCATTTTTAAATTGAGTATGCACAACTATTTGGAAATTGTTCACAAATAATTTGTGATCCTCACATTAGATTATTTTTTACAGTTTGCAACTCAATTTTTGTTTTATTTTAAAAATGAAGTGGCGGTGTTCTTGTTTCAGGAGGTTTTGATGACAACTCACCTTTGAGCTCTGTAGAGCGTTTTGATCCTCGAACCCATTGCTGGGAATATGTGGCAGAACTAACTACACCTCGAGGAGGGGTTGGTGTTGCAACTCTTATGGGTAAAATATTTGCTGTCGGAGGACATAATGGAAACATCTATTTAAATACTGTGGAAGCCTATGACCCCATTCTGAACAGGTGAGTATAATATATTTTAATGCAGATTAATAATGGTTTATGGCTGCATATGTATGTCAAAATCTTTCCAGCTCATCATATGACATGTCCACTTTTCCTCACATATCTTAAGGTCACTTAGCATACTCTGCTGTAAGCACTCATTCATCACAATGTGAGGACTCAGTCTGAGATTTGAAGCAGTTGTTCTCTTAATTGTGTAGAATATTATTCTTAATCCATAAAGAAGATGCCTTTGTTCCTGATTATTTAATGATTTAATCTTCAATATTTCAGTCTTCAGTAAGGTCATTAATAGCGTAATCCTGAGTAAGCAAACATTTTTGATGGAGAGTCAAAGTTTCAGTCTCTATATAAATATCTAGGTATTCCAATGAACCCATGCAGTTCAGCAAACATTAATGGCCATTATTAACTTTCAAGAAATGGTTTTATTAAAAAAGACTTTTTTATTAAAAGCTATTAATAGCAATGATTAAACACTAGCAAAAGAATAATTGTCAAGCAAAGTCATTTAGCTATGACATTGTTTGAGTCATAAATATGAAACTGCTTGCTTCTATGAAAAGACCTTTCACAACTGTATATTCTACTAAATAACAGCATTGGCAACAAATCCTGAATAATGTACAGTGCTGTAGAAATCAACTAAAGAAAAATTTTGATAAACTTTAAAAATAAGTTTACTAATGCATTTGCATTTAGTTAACATCGGCTAAAAGAATTTTGGAACATTGTTCACATGAGGCATTGTGAGAGATTTTTTTAATCTTCAGTTGCTATTAAAGTACTGAAAGTTTGATTCAAATCCATGAGGAAAAAAATGACGAACTAACGTTCATTGTCCCAATTTTAAGGAATAACGTTCAGAAAAGAGTGTGGGCATATTTTCCCTGTTGCAGCTGATTTAGATTATTGTGAAGTTGTTTTTTTGTTCTTTCAGTGGCTGGAGTGCCACCAATGAAAAATTGAAAAACATGCCAATTGCCTGAATGGATGGTTGCATTGCTGTTGTGCATTTTAGTCCTTGTCTCTCCAAACACAGTAAAGTACAAGAATAATCCATTTTGGTCAATCTGCTGCTGAAAAACCTTCCTCCCGATAAATTTCTTCACTCACATTTGAAAATTGCGCTCAACACCCACAATTTCTCCTTCACAGCTGCTACTTCCATCTAAATCCATTGCTGATGAAAACATTGCTATGCAAACTCATATTCTTTAAAAACACACAGAAGGCGAAGGTAAACCAGCAGCCTAAAACATACACAATTACCCCTTTATGTAACAGCAATACAGACTGTTCCCATACATAATGGCTTATTTATTTATTTTTAGATGACTTTGTATGACCACTTTACCACACTTATTCCAGCTAACCGTAGATTGATCTTGTTGAGAACACCGCACGAGGACTGAAATATTATACATTTATGCAAGTTGCCATGTAGACTGCACAATCCATGCCTGTGGCTGGATTTGGCCTGCAGGTTGTAATTTGCCCATACATTCATTCATGCTTAAATGCCACCTCCACAATACAACATTAAAAAGCTCATAGTGTACACTGTACAGTGTGTAATTAACAAACCTATGATTATGCTAAAATTTTAAATTGTGGTACAAGTAACAATTAAAAATATTGACACACTAAAAAATTCTTCAGGACCTCACATCAGGATTAGCAATGAATAGGTTAATAGTTGTGTGGCCTTTAGAGAGTCAATGATCCTCAAACGCTTGATACAACTACTCCAAACTCAGTCCTGGATTCAAATAAAGTATTTGATTTAATCATATACCTTCTTACAAGATTTGTCCTTTAACAGTTCTTCCTTATCAATTCCTTCTTCTTTTCTTTGTCTTCCACTCCTCCCAGGATAGCTTGGCCTGCCTGTGACTCACCTGGGGAAGGGGGAGCGCACCATTTTAACCTGGACCCAGGAGTAGTTCTGGCACATCAGTACTGTAACCTGGAAACACTTCTGGGTGTGGTACGGCTTCCCCCTGGCTGAAAGCTCACCCCTAGTAGCTCTGTCTAGTGGCACCCAAAGATACCAAAAATAGCTGCCCACCAGAAGTTTAACTCTGATGCAGCCTTACAGGTATCCAAATGGAAGCCATGCCAGAGGGATGTTGACACTAAGTGTTTTGGGAGAAACACATGGGTCTCAGAAGCAGTCGCCTTCTGTCTTCTGTTATAACGACATTTCTGCAGGGATGGTACCACTAACCAAACCATCCGAGATGTCTGTCCTCTGAATCCTCCTTTACAATTCTTAAATTACAGAACCTCTAGTATAGTAGAACACTATAGAGTTCATTTAAAGAATAATACTTGGAGAAGTAATATTCATAAATTGAAATATATACTTGTGTTCTGTCTCATTTGTATTGTATACAAGCAAATTTGTTCTTTATTTCGTCTTATACGATTTCTCGTATTAGAAATTTGTTAGTTTTCGCATACCCCTTGGGGTTAGAGCGCAGGGTCAGCCATTGTACAGCGCCCCTGGAGCAATTACAGGTTAAGGGTCTTGCTCAAGGGTCCTGCAGAGTAGGATCTCTTTTGGCAGTGACGGGGATTCGAACCGGCAACCTTCAGGATACCAGCGCAGATCCTTAGCCTCAGAGCCACTACTCCGCCCCATAAATTCATGCCAACAGTATATAGGTGGCTGTATGTTTCTTGCGAGACTTTTGTTTTTGGTATGTTTTATATCATCTGTGGAGGAACATGGAAGAGGGTTATGGAGTTCCAAACAAATGTCAACATGGTAAGGTCAAAATTGCTTATTCCACTTCAGTAAAGCAGTTCACGTTTAAGATTCACAAATAAAAAAACAAACAAGAAGAAACACAGAATATCATTTTTATTGTATGATTTTATTTGGTCATATATACTTTAAAACTCTAAGCTCAGTCTAATTTTTGGCCATTTTCATCTGTTTTTGATTTAACTAACCTTTTTTTTATATTTCACTCAATATTCATATTCCATTTATAAAGGTAAAGGACAGAGTTTCCTCTAAGTATTAACTCATCCTCCAAGTAATACTCATATTTATGTTGTACACAGAAGTTATAGCACAATGAGTTGCAATATGTGACTAAGTTTTTACTAAAAACTGCTCTGTTTTTATTCTCCTAAATGTTTGAAATAGCTTCTAAACACCTTAAAAGTAATTTTAGTAGTCTTTCCGATAAATTTTATGTTAACATGTGTGTACTGTTTTGAGGAAGTGAAATGAAAACTGAGAACTTCACATGAAATATCTTGATGCAGTTGTTACTTGCAAAGTCAAATGTACAGCCATGAAATTCAGTCACTAAGAGCATTTCTGAACATGTTCTATTCTGTTCTGCAATCATAATTGATAACAAAGTATATGTTTTATATATAATATACTAGGGGGCTTTGCCCCCTGCTCGCTTCACTCGCCAGCCCCCTGGCCAACACTACATGCTGGCCTCTTTGCAGTTCTGCCACTTATGTATGGGGATGTGGATGTACAATTTAAATGGATTTTAATTTTCATGTGAATTGTTATATTTGCATTCGTGTGACATATAACTGCCCATGATTGCATTTCGTTTCTTTCTCTCTATTAAATAAAACAACTTTTTCGAATGTTTGGCTCTGAGATTTGTTGTCTTTGCAAAAGCTATTCTAACAGGAAACTGTTAACGTTTTAATATGAATGGCATATCAAGATCTCCTTTGGCATCTAATGTTATCCGCAGGTGATGTATTACATTACCTTTCTTGGATACATCCTTCTTTCTACAGTAATTTGTGCGGTGGAAGACTGGACGGTGTTAAGTTATAGATATTCTTTGTGATATTGTAAGTTGTTGTTTTCATCTTCCGCACGATCACCACCAACTGTTTCAGCATAGTCTATTGATACGTATTTAACCATTTTGCCATGTTACCAATCTATATTTTTGGAGTAAATTCATTTGACTTCCTCGTTTCTAGGTGCTAGGATTGCTGTGTACTCATTTCTTCTGTTGATAACCCTTCGTGATGAAAATCTTCAATACGATTTGGACATAATACGTCTTCTTTAATTGGAAACTTAAAGTGAGGAAAACGTTAAAATTTATAAGAGCTGAGAGCGCAGGAAGTGTGTCTGACAAAAGCATTCACAATACTGAGAGGTGAGAGTACCGTGGTCTTGTTTGAAAATGGTTGCTAGGAGGGCATGACTTGTAAAAATATCATGGCAATATTCTCGTCTCGCGGGACTTGAACAAATCTTTTCCAAGAAGTCATGTCTTATCTCCTAAAAAGTCTTGTCATGTCGAAAGATTTTTTTATATAATAGATAGATATTACATCCATCTATCTATCCTATCTATCCTATCTATCTATCTTATCTATCTATCTATATTATACATACTCCAGATTATAAGAGATAATGACGTGGATGGAACTGGCCAGCACCAAATCCTAAAACCTTCAATTCTCTCTATTAAATTCACTACTAGCAACAGCTAACAACATTAGCACTAGAATCTTCAGTCTTTACACATTATACACATCACATCAGCATTTTGTCATTATTATAACATGAATAAAGTTTCTGCTTTTATTACAGTATGTGTTCCGCATTTCTTGCTTCACATTTGCTATCATCCTATATTAATCCAGATCGTTGTAGTCACGGAACACACATGAAATGTATGTATTCCAAATAATGATATATTATTTACCCTATACAACTCCAGGCACCTCACACCCAGATAAACAGACTTGAGCTGGGAGAACTTCAGCTGCGTTGGTAGGGGATGGGATAGCAGGCTGCTTGCTGCCTGTGCTGATTGACACATTTGCAAAACAGAGACACTGATGAAGAGGTGTGAAGGAATTTAACGTGGCCTGACATTGACTTTTTTCGAAGGCTTCAGGGATTCTAGTGTTAACATACATACACAGGACTGACCAGTATTATTGGATCAGATGTAAATGACCAGTTCAAAACACCAAGACCTGTTTATTCTTTTTGGGAAGTTTTTTTGCATGCATTCTTCAGTCATACCACCCATTCTGAAAAATTAGTTTAATTTAACCGTGACATAAACAACATAAGACACTATGACTCAGGGGAAACTGGGTCTTTGAAAGCACATTCCCCCTTTTGTAAGTCCAATTCCTTAAGACTTTTTCTCCAGCTAAGCACGTTTACCATAAGCTGTACAATACTTCAGCTTTTACAGTAGATGTTCTCCAGTCTGTGTGTTTCTTCTCAGTGTAGTTTTTAATCGTGTTTGAATAAAACTGCAAGTCTCTCACACCCACCTTCTTCTAGCTGATTAAACATATGGAAATTAACATAGAGTTGGGGGATAAAAGGAACTCCCTTGAAAGGTGCTCAAACATCATACATTGAGGATCTGTACAAAGGCTCAATTTCATATTTTATGTAACAAAAGAAAACTGTATAGACATGCTCTAAAAGTAACAGAACACGAGTTTCATATGCCATCAATCCTCCTAGCTTCTGCATGTTTGATCTCAGATGCATGTTCATATTTTCATGTAGCACAAAGAAAGAAAGAGAAGTTTATTTTCGCATTTGCAGTCATTGCCAGATTTGTAGTGTTTGCAGATACGCTGAGTGAGCCACCCTCCAACGCAGTGCTCTGCTCTATGCTCATGAGTTACCTGAAATAACTGGAGTGCTGATTGTTTTTCACATTTGTCTATTTTTCTTCATCATGTGTAGTGAAACATTGTGATTATAAATGTTACACTTTTTGGTGATGTCCAATAATGTAAATAAAATGAGTGGCAGGAGAGGATTTGTCAAGGTAAAAATGATACCCAAATGAAGTCAATAGCGAGCCAAGGTGTATGTTAGGTGTTTGTATACAGTGACTTAAAGGAAACTGTTCTCCTTCTCTTGATCTAAAAAAAACAGTTATAAGTTGTTCAGAAGTTTGCATGCTAAATATTTTATAAATAGTTCTTTATGAGATAACTGAAATGTCCTGAATAACACCGTTCAAAGAATTCTTTTCTGAAGAATATGACGTGTATAAATCTTCTGATTGAAATTTTGCTGCTCCTTCTGAGAAATGTCTTACTGTTCTATTTTTTATATTTTTGTCATTTTCTGTTTCTTTTGCAGGTGGGAATTGGTAGGATCAGTTTCACACTGTCGTGCTGGTGCAGGTGTAGCAGTATGTGGGTGTCATATTAGCCAGATTCGAGATGTGGGCCAAGGATCAAGCAATGTTACAGACTGCATGTGACCGTGGTCTTACATAATTATAATGCTTCTGTCTTTGTATCAGGGAGTACATTTTGTAGGATTTTCGTGATCAGTGTTTACTTTTATTAGTTGGACTACTGGTGCAGAAAAATGCACACTGTTATATTTGTCAGGTATCATTGAGAAAGCAAACTTTAGTAATTTACAAATGTTAACAAATAGTGGTGGCATTTGGTGTTTTTCACAATTTCTTGCATTAGTAGAATTACTAAATATAATGTAAAAAGCAATCAGGTTGTTTCTAAAATAATTTATGGAAATGGTATTTTTTTAGTGTATTTCACATATTTCGTAAATTTTGTGCATTGTATTTTTTTCCTTTTAGGATATAGTCAGAATCTGTGTTTTGTGTTTTCTAAGAAAATTATGAAAAGTAATTTCCTCCTTGGTGGCGGTGATTTAAAGTTTACTGTTTGTCTTTTTTTTTTTTTGTATACTGGTTTTGTTTTCTGGTTATGTATTATATTGTTTGCTTTTTCCAATAACAGTACATTTACCATGCAAGTTTGACAATGGTATTATTTCAGTATGTTGTTGAAGTGATCATTCAGTATTTGATGTATAATATGATAATGTTTCTTAATATGGAGGCCTTGAAGTTATTCTTCATATTAAGGTTTTTTTTTATTAAATATAAAAAATTATTAAAATATGTAATTGCATATTAGTTCTGTGATGTTATTTCTTGTTTTTATTTAAGACAATCAGACTCTTGAAGATCAAGGGGGTAAAACAAACCAATCTATTTTTGTAGTGGTAATAGTAAAACTATAAAATTACTTTTATAAGCACCCCATTACTGCAGTTTTTCTTACTGAAGGCATTAGGTTGGTATTTATATCTAATAGTCTGAAAACCCACTGATTTGTTGGTTTTGTTTTGTCTTGTTTTCTTTAATTTCCTGAACACAATATTATATTTGTTGCACTTTTACTGAAAGTGGCATTTAGAGGAATGGGTCTGTTTCTGTGTGTGTTTTTGCTTGTCAGAGAAACCTAAACAACTACTCAAAAATCTTTAGGTCACTTTCAAATCCTGAGGTTAAAAAATAAGATGATGTATGTTTGGTACAATGGAAAGCTTTTTCTTTAAACTTGATACTGTATAGTGTGTTTTTGTTTTTATACATGATTCTCATTTGAACACTGAAATCAATCCTTTTTTTAACCAGACTTTATTTAGAAAAGTTTTTCTCTATTATTTCTTTGGTAATTAGGTTTTTTCTGTATATTGTTTTTAGTGATGGGTGGTTTGTAGCTTTAAGTAGTACAGTTGTGGTTTACTTTATTTGAAAGGAACATTTAATGTCATTGTATTTAATTTCAAAAATGTGCAAAGTTGATGGTATTCTGAAGATAAAGTAACACAATTCAAAGTGGTGAGTGATGATCATCACCTGTAAACATTTCACAGATCTTTTTTTCCCTTCATCTGACATTAGTTTGCACTATATGTCGTTGCCAAAATTGTGTCTAATAATGCCATACAAATCTGATGCCTAATTATAAAATTTGTTTTTAGATATGATCAAACAAAGCATTATTTTTTATATGTATTTGGTCTTAATATCCTCTTTTAATTGAAGCAAGCAGCACCTCATATAGTTGATCTTTTGTTATTAGATGAAGCACCAGATTCAGTATAAAAATACTTATACCTTTAAATACACTATATGGCCAAAGGTTTGTGGACACCTGACCATCACTCCCATATGAATATTTTTGATATCCCTTTCCAAAACCATGGACATGAATATGGAATTGGCATCCCCTTTGCAGCTATAATGGCTTTCCCTCTTCTGGGAATGCTTTCCATAAGTTTTTGGAGTGTGCCTACAGGAATCAGTGACCATTCAGCTAAAAGAGTATTTGTGAGGTCAAGTACTGATGTTGGACAAGAAGACCCGACTTTCAGTTGGCATTCCAATACATCCCAAAGGTGTTCAGTAGGGCTTTCCCCAAACTACCTCCACAAAGTTGAAAGTGCAAAGTGGTCAAAAATGTCTTTGTATGCTGTAGCATTAATAATACCCTTCACTGGAACCAAGGAACCTATCCCAAACTTTCAAGCACAGCCCCAAGTCCATTATCCCTCGTCCACCGAATTTCACTTTAGGCACAATTGAGAAGGTAGCGTTCTCCTTGCCTCTGCTAAACCCAGCATTTTTAGTTTTTATTTAGTTTTAGTTTTTCAACAATTAAGTTAGCTCTCATCACATATTATTTGTTTTGTGTTTCTCACTAAAATTTCCACACATACACAGTTTTGCAAGTTGACAAATTATATATCATTTATATTGTACTTGTCAACTTAATGCATACAATTTTACTGTCTGTGACGGAATTCAATTTTTTCAGGATAATGTGACTTTTCAAGGCTGCCAGTATAATCAAAAAATGCAAGAATCAAGTAAGTGTATTCTTATGTCATGTATTACTTTGACATGCAACAAGTTTAATTGGTTATGGTTATTTAATTTCAAAAATACTATTTTTATTTTTGAGATTTTATGTTTGTAAACAATAAGGTCTCCTCACACGCATACTCTTATATTTATTTTTGATATCTCCTGATACTAACTATATGTCATCTACCCATTTCCGAACTTTGAAAGTGTATTTCTGTCAAGGAATTCTTACTTTGCTTATTGTTTTAGATACTGCTGAGGTCTCTACTTGAGCTATGCTAAATAACAATAATAGCAAAAGTAGAGATGAAAAATTTTCTGTGTATAAAATGTATAAAACAGTGCCTGAAGTTAGGCATACTGAATCAATGTACACATGAACTGAACATGTAAGCTGCATTCAGACACTGACCAGGTTTGCACTCAGACCTGAATTCATGCCAATGATTAATAATAAGAATAATTTTATTTATATAGCACCTTGCACATGCTTAAAGTACTTCACAAATAGTCAAAGGAATACAGTAGTAATAAAAGCAAAGATGACATTAATGACACAAGGTACAGACTAATATTAAACATTTAATGCCAAATAATTTGAAAGTCAAATTTTGAATAGATTAAGAAACAATTATGAATAAAAGTTTTTTTTTCCCTCATTTTTGCATCATAGCACAAGATTGCAGTCTGCAATGAATGTGTTTTGCCATTGATGAACTATATGTTAAGCATGGCAATGTTAGATAAAGAAAGTTTGCTGCACAAACATACATTGCCAGAATTTATTTTAATACAGAGTAGATTTGATACATTACTCTTCTTAAAATAAGCCCTGAGTGGGATGGCATACTTTTGAATTTATGGTTCTGATGAGCTTCCAAGCACAGAACGTCACAATCCACTTTTAAAAACTTTGCTATACTGCATCATTCAAAATACTGTATATTAAGATTATTGAATTCCTTCCATTTGCTGTCGATGAAGCATTTAAAATTAAGAATTTAGTTCCTAGCAATAGTTTAGCAGGAATTTTCTTTGTATGCTATAGCATTAATAATACCCTTCACAGGAATCAAGGAACCTATCCCAAAATTTCAAACACAGCGTCTGTAACACTGCGCTGCCCACGTTGAAACATCAGTACTAATAACCTAAACTAAATATGTAGGTGTAACTTTGGCTTGATTAATAACACTGCATTGCAAAGGTACCTTTAACAAACAAGTAACATCTGTGCAACATAAGGGTGAAATTGCTGAAATTCCTACCACCCAATTTGGCAAATAAAGATAACTTCTTTCCAGTCTAAATACCTACTAAATTTGAATTGTGGGGATGGATATTCAAGCATGACAAATCCTCCATGGCTCTAATTTTTATACTATTTAGCCGTATCTTCCAAAATAATCTTTGACATGATTTAATGTACCTACTCATTGACATTTGGTGAAAACTCCCTGCCATTCACTTTCAGCAGGACATCTATGATTGATGGTCAATTATGTCTACTTAAATCCACAGAATAAGTCCTTGACCGGTGATGAGGCTTTCATATTTGCTCTCAATTCTAGAAGGGAGTGCTGACTAATTGATGAAATGACCAATGAAATCCACAGATTCAGACACCAGCAGTGAGGAATACATGGAAATGTACACAAATCAGTGTTCATCACTAAACTAATATTATGACTGCACAGTTTTAAATAATATTCAATAAATTTGCTGGCAACTGCAATCTCACGTGAACATTATGCACATAGATTAGTGTTGTGAAAATTATAATTATGTAACGTTTGTTTTTATTTTCTCATTTTGTTTCGTTCCATTTTTCAGACATTTTTGTCTCTTTTATTAATAGTTTTAGTTAACAAAATAATTTTTTTGTTAACATCATGTTTTGTTGTAATTTTTGCTAGCAGGAATAACACGGCTCTTGCTCCTAGATGCTTCCATTTCACAATAATGGAACTTAGAGTTGATCAGGGTAGATCTAGCAGAGCAGGTGGCATCCTATGACAGTGCCACGTTTAAACTCGCTGAGCTCTTCGGTATGATCCATTCTACTGCCAGTGTTTGTCAATGGAGGTTTCTTGGCTATATGTTTGGTTTTATGGACCTGTTAACAGTGAGTGTGGCTCAAACACTTGAACTCAATTTAGAGGACTGACCACATACTTTTTGCCATATAGTGAATTATTTAAATTATTTTGTACATTGTCTTGACTTTTGAAAGTTCAGGGTTTTTTTTTTTTTTGCATGACTGTTTTAAGTCATGCATAAAAATGTGCTTCATTATTTTTTTTTTAATTTGTGGTTGGAACTTTCAGGTGAATCATATTCTATGTTGGAAGTTACTGTAAATAGTGGTAATACACATTTATTGTGTATGCTGCATTAGTATATTCTTGTGTATAAAAGTATATTTGAATTGTTAGCTTTGTATTCAAATTTGAATAAACATTCAAAATTAAGGTAAAAACAAATGTTTTGCTGCTGTGAAACCCAAATTTTACAATACACAGTTGTCATGTGGTGAAATAAATGATTCTGTTGTTTATACATAATCTAGAGATGTGGCATTTGAATATGTGATGCTAATTTAATATTTCTAGTATTAAATTCACTAAGGACAACAGTTGTGGAAGTGATAAATACATGACCAAATTCTTTGTTTTTGCCAGATTACCACTTGCAAATGTAATGAATATTTAAGGAGAGTTCTTCTAATTTGTTTTTGTTTGTTAAAATAAATTAATATTCCACAACTGCAAATTTGTTTCTCTTTCTTTAAGACTGCATGTTGATTTTATTTCAGAACAAATAATGTGCTTCAATTTATGTTTCAATGTTATTTACATGTTTTGTCCATAGCATTTTAACAAGATACCAGAGTTTATCTCAGAACCATTAGGAACCAACAAAGGATGCACACTTTTGTACATCAGATGACTTAGGTTTGCCAGTTATCTAACTTTTGGAAACCGTATGTTTGTTGTTTGTTTTTTCTTCATTTTTCCTTAAAAGAATAGTTAAAAGTTATTAAGGTTAGGCTAGCACCTGTGTTATGATTGCTCTTTGCACATTCAGCACTGTGTAATTTGGCAAGGTTCTCTGCAAGTGTATCATGATTTTATTTCTTTAAGTCTACATGTACTGAACTCAGTTGAATTTTAATATATTTCCCATGTGACTGTATGTAAGCATTGGATTTTTTTTTCCCTCATAGAAAAGTTGAGTCTACTTTGGCAATGTAAAGTACCTGCTGTCTCAAGACTGACTTTTAATAATTTTGATTGCTACTATCTTTAAGATATTATGGTTTCTTTTTTAGTGTGTGGTTTTTTTTTGTTTTTTTTTTAAGAAAAAGATATTTCAGAGCTTTCAAGGTAAGATTCACTTAATACTTACTGATCATGGTGTTGGAGAGTTTTGATGCGCAAATAAGAATTTCTCTGTATTCATTTAAGGTGGAAATAAACTTAAATGTGAATTACAAAAACGCAATGAAGCTATTCAAATTTATGTTTTCATCAAGCCAATTAATTCATTTGCTCACTAGGGGTTGCTAAAGTACTTCTGCAATTATATTTGTCTTAAACTCAACCAGAAAGTCAGAATTTAAAAAGGTTTGAACTTTGTTTTTAAATACACTACTATCATAAATGACCAAATCTAACATATTTAAACTACTAAACATGCATGCATTATCAAAGATGTATTTAAAATTGTTTGATTTTCTAATTTGATGTAGCTAATTCTGATTATAATGTCATAAAACAAAGCAACTGAAGTATGATAGATATGTATTTTGTTTAGATTATTCACTGTTTACAGATGTTCATTTTTGAGTGTAAACATTCAATTTTTTATATAAATAATCTTAATTTCCATTTATTAAATTGTTACATTTTTTTCTAAATCCACTGCAGGGAGTGGATGGTGACACCCAGCAGTCCCTCCACAAAGACAGCACTTGTCACTGAATGTAACTGGGGGCCACGCAGTAAGCTGTCTAAAGTGTAAGTGGTTTTTCATTTAACTGTATAATCTGCTGCTTGTAATTCCCAACATCCTAAGTATACATTCCATCCTTGCCATTACAAGAACTACAACTCCTATGATGGATAAGCGGCACTCTTGCCGATTTTTCATCGAAGTCAGCAAGTCTCTGCTGAAGGATCAATCATCAGTTAGTGGTTACATTTTGTACCATCACTATGCGTTTCCCAACACATAGGATGCTCAAGAATAACAAACTCTATGTACTAGTGGCTCATTTTCAGGTAAAATTATTTGGTTTGTAATTTAAAATACAGTAATGTTGTAAGTTTTTTTTTTTTGATAAATTAGGTAATAAATCATTAGGCATTTTGATCCTATTTCTTTCTTGCATACATAATTGGGTTGCATACACCATAGGAAGGGAACTCGTTCATAACCTTCAGGCTGCATTTGTTTAATATGTGCATTATACTGGTGTATAGTTCCTTTCCTTGTGTCTTTCTTTGGAACTTGATTCATAGTAAAGGAATTGTTCATGACATTTGGCATTTGAGAAAGATTAGGAGCCAAAAGGCAGCCACAGAGGTAGTGAAGCATGGCAAGCACAAGACTTTCATTCTCTGCCCATATTATGGAGCCTATCCTGACTGTAAATATTTCAACAATAGACCCAACACTATAGATGTTATGTGTATTGAATAGCACAGGTTTATAAAAAACATTAGTCATTAATACAGCTGTTGCAGCCATCTGGACTGCTGTTAGACCTTGGAATGAAGTTTAAGTAAGACGTGCACTGTCCACACTCCAGGCATCCCTGCAGGGCTTTGAAACCAAACTTTTGAAGTAATATGGCTATTCCAACAGCAAACGTTAATAGAAGGAAGTGAATCACTGAAGAATATGCCCAGCACAAATATTAACTCATAAACTATGCTTTAAAGGACATTGCTGTGAATGGCTTGCAACTTGGGAAGTGATATGGGATCTCAGGCTAGCTTTTTTTTAAAAAAAGATAAAATGAATCATTGAGACTATATGGCCAGAAATACACAGTACAGTTTCACTGAAAAATGTACTGGAAATGTAATTTATTAATACTTCTCTTGTTCTGTAGCATAGTGTTTCCCAGCCTCGGTCCTGGAGGTACACAGTGGCTGCAAGTTTTTGTTCCAACCAGATTCCTAATCAGTGACAACACCTGATAACACTGATCTCATTTAATTAGCTGGTATTATTTTTCTTTTATTCTATATTCAGAAAAGCACAGCAGCATGCTATTTACATTTATAAGACATTTAGAAATATTTCTGCTTTTGCTATAGCTTTAAATGCTTAAATCTCTTTTGTTGATTTTATTATATTTTGCCCTTTTTCTGTGCAGTTTTTCCCCTTTGTTGTATCTTATTAATGACATTTAAAAATAAGCAGAGCAGACACGCTGGCAAACAACACTGAATAATCAAAGGCTAACTACTTTAGCATCAGACCCACTAATTAGTAAATAATGGATTAATTAAAAAATTAGAACACGTAGAAGAATAGAATGAAAATCAAGATGAAAATATTGTTAAAAAGAAAACAAATACTGTAACTGCTTGGTACATTTTAATATATATATATATTAAGTAATTATATATATATATATATATATATATATATATATATATATATATATATATATATATAATATATATATAATTTAATATAATTTAATATATATTTAATATATATATATTACCAAACTTAGTTTTCTAATTTGTTCCCAAAACACAGAACTTGGGAAATAACACATCACTTAATTAGCCCAGGAGTCCAATTAAAAACAGAAGCTGGTTGGAACAAAAACTTGCCGCCACAGGGGGACCGAGGTCGGGGAAACACTGCTGTAGCGCTAGTTTATTGACCTATTATATTCATAATTTTTATGCCAGTTAAAAGTATTCTAATAAAAAGTACAGTTATTTCTGATTGTTGACTCTTACATTTGGTCATTTTTGAGATGAGCTATGAATGGTTAAAAAGTAGTTGCTTGTTGTTTTTTTCCACTCTCAGTGCTTCTTAAGAAGATGTAGCCTTCACATCTAGTTCACAATCCTTCAACTTCTTGAACCAAGTTAATGTTTATAAAAACTTTCTCCCTATTTAGCAAATTCCTCAACTAAAAGTATTCTACTTATCTTATCGCTTACACATGTTTCAAAAGATTAGTGAGTTAATTTTATTGAAAAGGCTGTAAAAAAACTGACACCTTGAAGAATTTTGGGCTGACAATGTATTCCGGAATGATTTACACCAGTTCCATTGGAAGCATGTTTATTCAGGCACTTGGGAGAATTCTGATCAGACTGAATTTAAGTGAGGGGATGGAGTTGTCACCAGACCAGAGAATTAATTTCTTATCATAGACAGGTACAAAAGAGCAAGTGGTTAATGCAGAGCTTATTTATCTATGTGTGCTGCTGGTCCACATGTAATACCTTAGATTAAGACTTCCAAAATAGGGATTGTGAATTGAAAGTGGCATTAAGCTTAAATGTAATCAACTTTATGCCTCACCTTCCCAAGGAAATGAAAAAATGTGTTTTTTGATGTAGGGTATGCTTCAGATTTCTCAGGTGACTGCAGACAAATCACTCTTTGTTTTACTTCAGTAAAATCCACAACACTCTGAAAAATCAACTTTTTGCAGTTTTAATGTTTTTTCTGACCACACAAACATGGGGATACATTACCCTCTCTCTAATATTTGGCAACAGAAGGTGTATTCATTTTTGCAAGAATTACATTTAATGCACATTAAGAATCTTCCTCAATGAAAATAGTCCACTCAAATCTGCAGTGCTGTAAAAAGGTTTTTGCTCCTTGATTTATTTTTGCTTATTCATAACACCTACTTGTTTCTGATACCCAAATTTAGTATCATGCAAAAGACAATCTGAATAAACATAATACACAGTTTTTAATGATTCTTTGATTCATTGAAGGAAGAAAATTCACCAAAGACCTATGTCACCCATATGAAAAAGTAATTGCCCCCTTAGTCACACAATCCACTAATGAACCAAACTTAACTGACAGGTTAAAATAGACTAGACACACCTAAGCTTGACTGTTGCCAACCATATTGAAACTAAACATCACTTAAGTAGAAACTTTCCAGCAATGTGAACTTGGCTAAAAGATTTCAACAAGCAGCACACCATAGCTGGAACTCCAATTAACCACCGTGAGAACCATCATCTCCAAATGGAAGAAACTTGGAACATTTGTGAATCTGCCCAGGATTGGCCGGCCTACCAAAATTACTCCCAAGAGTGCATAGAAAACTCATCCGGAAGTACCAAAGGAGCCCAGTCAAACATCTAAGGCTCTCGGCTAAGTTAATGTTAATAATTCCCCCATTAGAAAAACATTGGGCAATTAATTGTCCATGGTAGAACTGCAAGGCAAAAACCACTGTTAAACAAGAGGAACATAAAGGCCTCATCTAGCATTTGCCAAAAATACTTTTATTACCTCCAAATGTTTGCAATAATGTTGTGTGGACCGATGAGTCAAAAGTGGAATTTTTTTGGAAAGCATGGGTCCCGTTAAATCTGACATAAAGCTAACACAGCTTTCCGCAATAAGAACAACATGCCCTCTGTCAAACATGATTGTGATAATAGGAGGAGGCCTTGCTACTTCAGGGCTTGGGTGATTTGCCATAATTGAGAGCTTTCTACCAGAAAGTCCATTCATCTTACTGTGCTTTAAAGCTCAAGGCCATATGGGTTATGCAGTAAAGCAAGTTCATCTCTGGGGGGAAAAAAGCAAAATTAAGGTTTGGGAGTGGTCTAGCCAAAGTTCTCACATGAACCCCGTTGTGACAGGGACCTTAAATGGCCCGTTCAGCGTCAAAAACCCTCCAGTATAGCTAAATTAAAACAATTCTACAGGGAAGAGTGGCCCAGTATCTCTCCATGGTGATACCAATGACTAATCTCCTGTTACTGTTAAAGCGTTTGATTTCAGTTGTTACTAAAGGTGCCACAACTAAGGTTCAGGGATGCAATTATTTTTTCACATGGCTGATGCAGATTTTGGTGAACTTTTTTTCCCTTTAATAAATCAAATGATAATTTAATGACTGTGGTGGCAAGGCAAGTACTATTTCGTGGCACTGTATCTTTCCTGGCAATATTGTTCATAAATTGCCAAATTGAAGGAGAAGGCAAACTACTTTGAAAAAATGATGTGTAAAGTCCTTGAGTAATGCACATGTAGGATACTGTAGGTAATTCTGTGACATTTGGTAGTTGAAATCTATTTTAAGATGCATCATTTTAATAACATTGCCATTCTGTAGCCCCACTTAATCCACATGTAAATCATCCGTTAAAACGTAAAATGAGCAGTTTCATTTTTGAATATGAAAGATGTTAAATTTGAGTAAAGCAACTGGATAACCACAACAAGCCCCAAACATTATATTCCTCAGTTTAATGTTTAATTAGAATGATACATAAACATGATAATTAACCGTTCCTTTTCTTTGGGTGTGCCAAAAGTTTTTTTTCCCCCATTTTTGCCCACACAACTTTTAATGATGAGGATTTAGATTTGTAATTCAAGCAAAAAAAACACTTTATCGGCTAGCATTTCTTGTTATCTCCAAACCTTTAAGAAATGAAATATGCTGCTTTCAGAGCTTTGACAAAAATCCCATGACCACATGTACAACTGCTTGTTCATCCTCATGGGATATTATTATTATTTATTTATTTATCACCCTTTCAATGCTAAAGGCACTTAGCTCATTATCTGCATAACAAACCATATGTAAACCATGAGACTGTACTAATAGCAATATTCATATCACATCTGTTTTTCATTTTAGATGTGCTATTCCTGTATTTTTTTAACAATATGCCTTCTTGTACTGGCTGCACTGACTTTCTGGCACTTTTTACTGTCATACTCTCCAATAATTTGGCTTGATGACACAGGTTGCTTGCTGGCTGCTCTCCACTGGTTTACTTTATAATCTTCCTTGTTATCTTGTGCTTTATTGAACCTTTTTTTTAGTTTTATGAGCTAACTTTGGATACATTGTTGCTGACCATAAAATAAGGTGACTTTTTTTTTTGTTAAACTTCTTTGTGCACTTCTTTAACACCATTGTTCATATGCTTAAGAAAACAATATTTCGTTAGTCTAAAGCAAGTGTGAGTTCTTAACCTCTTCTAGAAAATATGTACACACTTGTGAAAAAGCATTGGAACAGGTAAACAACAGATTATGTAGCAGCTATGGAATAATATGGCAGTATATTTAATAATAAATGTTCTCAAACCTGTTTAATCCTCTTCATGTTTGCAGAAGTTTTTTTTTTTTTTTTTTTTATATACTTATTTCTCTGTTCCCCATAGCCCTTCAAAGTAAAGTGCCACTGCGTGCAAAGTATTTATTTATTTTAATTTATAGAAAGCACATATCTTTAGAACACAGTTTTGCTTGGCAAATGCATCTATAGCATGTTTGTGAAGAAACAACTTTGACTTGAAAAATACCAAGCTTATCCTCCTCCCAGAATTACACCTCTTTCAATATGCATCAATATAAATAGCCCCTTATATTTTGCATTCTGTGAAAAGACAATGGCAAAAGCACAGGGAAAAAAAAGAATTTCAGCAAATACCAAGTGGAGGCAAGGAAAAACTTACTATTTGTTGGTTTAAGCAGTGATATAAACAACAAAAGGAAGTTGATCGAGTAACAGAGTGGTGGAGAAACTCAAAAGTTCAAGTTCAGAAAGTTGCAAAGTGCCCAAAATAAATGAGAAGTGGTCAGATATCAAAGTCGTCGTGAAAAGGCGAGTAGTAGTCCACCGTCTGAGTGTCATATGGAAACGTTTTAGAGTGAAGAGAAAAGAAAAACAAAATAGGGACACGTTGAAAAAAATGTCCAAATGACAACTTTAATCTCGAAATTTCCACTTTAGTCATGTAGTTTATTTTGTCATTAAAGTAGAACGTCATAAACGTCATCTTAAAATTGTTTACTAGTTTCTGAGATCCCATCGTAACTGAAGTAGCACGTTAAATGCTTCTTTCTGTGTTCTTTTATGTGCTCTGTGTGTGTGAATCACTACATGCTTCTTAAACAGGCTTTCTCTTCCGCTGACAGGACACAGAATACATTACATTCATGATATTACAGCTCTCTGAACAATTTAAATATTAAGATGTATACTTGATATCATTTTCATAATGATAGGAATTAAAGCATGTATTAAACATGGGGACACAGTGGTGCCCTGTCCAGAGATTGTTCCTGCCTCCCACAAGATGCTTGCTGCGCCGTGGGCGATCTTCGATTAAATAATTTACTGCAGCAGTACTGTCTCTCTCAAACGTACTAACCCCAATTCCTGTCCTTCCTTTTCTTACTCCAAGTAACCAATCACCACACGATCAGCTCTGTAATAGATGCCAAGCCATCTGTAAGCTTAGAACGCCAATTCTTCAAAACTTTTATTGAACATTGAAATATCTTCATAGTATATGTTTAATTTTTTCCATCCGTCTATCCATCCAGGGTCGCGCCAATCCCATCAAGCATACAGCATGAGGCAGGAACAATCCCTGAACGGGAAACCAGCTAGACAATATTATTTTAATGAAGTTTAAAACTTATCTGTATAATGTAATAAACATGCTTTACTGCATTTCATCTTAAAAATGATATCAAGAGTTCCAAGAAGATGACGCTTGGAAATCTAAATCAACTTAGAAGCCAGTTGTCTTCATATGTAAATACGTGCTTTATAAAGTGACTCAGGTTGTGCAATATTATAACTGTAGTGCAAGTTTACAGTGAGGTGATTGTACTTATAAGTATAAACAGTTCTACCAGGAGCAATTGATGGACTGATTGAGTGTGTTTAAAGCACTTAGGATGAAACTTTCTGAACCACGAGGTCCCTTCAGGAAAGGCTCAGAAGCATTTGCCGTACTGTATGGTTGAAGTTCAAATAGACTGTGTGCATGGCTGAGACAGCGTGTTCTAGATGCTGTATCCTGATAATTCGACCAGCTGTTGTACAGCTGTGATTCCACACTCGGATACAGTGGGTTAAATACTCAGTGGTGCACTGAGAGTAACAATGCTAAAGTAGCTATAATATTTGGAATAGTTTGGCTATTCTGTGCACCTTTATATGGTTACTGGTTGATTACAATGAGATGCTTTAAATTAATAAACGATATGCGTTTAATTTCAGTGCATTTGATAAAGCCACGTCAGGGATGTGAATCTAAAAAATAAAGGGAAACCATATAGGAACAGTAGCACTGCTTTGACGCTGTGTGCCGCCAGTTTGCAAAACCGAGCAGAGAACTTGTGTATGGCAGGGATTGAGCTGGCGTGAAAATGTGTGTGGCTTTACTCCAAGTTTGGTTTTTATACATCATGATGTGACCGCAGAAATGGGCGTACGCAGCATTTTTGTGTGTACACACTGTTTATACATGAGGCCCCAGGTATCTTAGTTTTTAAACTTTTAATGAAATTCAAAGGCTGTAAAATCTATTTATATAGTGGATAGTGAAGAACCTTTCACTATCTATTCAACTTTGTAGCTAAGTAAAGCCAAACATTTTAGAATACTTGTATTAAATTAACTTAATTAAAATGGCTTTACAATTCTGTCTTCTATTTATGCAGAGCAGTAACAGTTACCACATATTACTCTGATAAGAGCCTAAACTATTCTTCTTCTTTTTTTGGCTGCTCCCTTTAGGGGTTGCCACAGCGGATCATCTTGTTCCATATCTTCCTCTACATCTTCCTCTATTACACCCATTACCTGCATGTCCTCTCACACCACATCCATAAACCTTCTCTTAGGCTTTCCGCTTTTCCTTTTTGCCTATCAGCTCTATCCTTAGCATCATTTCCCCAATATACCCACAATCTCTGTCTCCTGCTTTCTGGTCAGCGCCACCGTCTCCAACCCATATAACATAGTGAGACCAGCTATCATCCTGTAGACCTTCCCTTTCACTCTTGCTGAAACCCATTACTCCTGACACTCTTTTCCACCCTGCCTGCACTCTCTTCCATGATCCTTGTTACTCTGTACAAGTTTTTAAACTCATCCACCTTTGCCCAACTCCACTCCTTGCATCCTCACCATTCCACTGACCTCTCTCTCATTTACACACATGTATTCTGTCTTGTTCCTACTGACCTTCATTCTGGTCCTCCCCCTACTCTCGCTACAGATCACAATGTCATCAGCAAACATCATAGTCCACGGGGACTCCTGTCTAATTTCATTTGTCAACCTGTCCAACAGCATTGCAAATAAGAAAGGGCTGAGAGCCAGTCCCTGATGTAATCCCACCTCCATGTTGAATGCATCCGTCACTCCTACCGCAGACCTCACCACTGTCACACTTCCCTTGTACATATCCTGTACAACTCATACATACTTCTCTGCCACTCATATAATACCCTAACTCCTTTCGAGACACCCTTTCATATGCTTTTTTCAGGTCCACAAAGACCCAATGCAACTCCTTCTGGCCTTTTCTGTACATCTCCATCAACACCCTCAGAGTACATATCGCATTTGTGGTGCGGTTTCCCGGCATGAAAATATACTGCTGCTCACTAATCATCATCTCCCTTCTTAACACTAGAATTACCAGAGCCTACGAAAAAACTCTTAAATCCGTTCGCACCTCTCCACCATCGTCTTTTATCTTCTAAATGTGCAGATAAAGACAAGCTGCAAACAGCCGACTATTCCATCCCCCCACCGACTTAGAACGTGCACGAACTTCTCCCAGCTCATGCCTTGATTGATTATCTGGGGGTGAAGTGGAATTTTAGAGTGGAAATAACAGATCGTTATTTGGAACACACGCATTACTGTAGAAATGGAACACACATGAAATCTGTGTAAACACATTTTTAAAACAGAAACGGTTTTCATATTCTAGTAGTAAATGACAAAATGTAGGCATAAACTATATAATGTATGAAGCCTGAAGTCCAAATATCAAAGAAACACTTTCACGAAAGGTACAAATATAACAGAACAAGAGCGCTTTTATTCAAAAATATAACTGCAGAAAAAAAAAGCCGCCTTAGTGTGCGACATTGACACTCGTTTACTACGACGGCCCCGTGGCGCAACAGTATCCGTTGCTGACTGGGAATCAAAAGGTCATGAGTTCGATCTTGCACGACTCCCTTTTGAGAAGTGAACTGTTATTTTTACTATTTTAGAATAAAAAGATACATTTGATTTCAGTCTGTAACAGCCGGTGTAATTTATGATATTTCTAAAGGTTAGCTTTGTTTTTGTTTTTTTTTTTTTATTCACTTTTCATTCTCTCAGTTGCGTTCAGGATCATTCCCTACCCCATCTGATACTGCTGTTTTCACATAAAGACGCGCTATAGCTCTGCAGTGTATCACGAAACATACGACCGCGTGTTTTTTTCCCCCCCAATCTTGCCAGTCCCCACATGTTGCTGTATGCAGTTTCTTTTGTACTTCAGGACATGCAGAGGAAAGCATAGTAAAGAGCAGTAACTTCAGCGCTATATGCAATCATCAGACACTCCCCATCTGACACTGCTGTTTTTACATAAAGACACGCTATAGCTCACCCAAGGAGCGCCCTTCCTACATTTACGACATGTGTACTTGTTGCAGTGTACACACCTCTCTGTGCTATGGTTCCTATTACACTGAACAAGCACCTGTAATTTGCAGCTCTATTCATTATCTCAAAACAAATATATGTGACGTTTTAAAGAAATCATTTTATGACGCGAATAGTACCAATCAGAAAATATCGTTGAAGTAATGCAATATTATTTGAAAACGAACAGCGTCAGATTGGGTGTGATTTATACTGGCGCTGTTACATAGAGTCAGATCAGAAGCTGAATAAGCTCCTGTTCTGACTCTAAGTAAAAAAGCATGAATTAATCAACAGAAATAACTGCGATTGACATTTTAAGCTTAACGATTTACAGTGCATACCAATTTATAAATTTTATGTCCATTTGAGGCTACAAAGAAGAAAAAAAACACTTCTTCCCCAGCAGGGAATCGAACTCGGGTCTTTATGGTGCGGCAGGGCTGCCGAGCTCTGAGTCAGCAAATCTCAGCGTTACACCACAGAAGGTGTTGTGACATCCTTGAACCTTTTATGAAAGTGTTTATTTGATGTTTGGCCATCAAGCATCACACATTCTATAGTTTATGCCTGCATTTTGTAACATTTATTACTAAAATATGAAAAAGTTTCTGTTTGAACAATGTGTTTACACAGATTGCTGTAGAAACGGAACACACATGAAATGCGTGTGTTCCAAATAATGATCTATTATTTCTACTCTAAAACTCCAGTTCAGTCACTCCCAGATAATCAAACAAGGCATGAGCTGGGAAAACTTAATGAACGTTTTGCGATGGTGGGGGATGGAATAGCCGGCTTTTTGCTGCTCATCTTAATCGGCACATTTAGAAGACAAAAGAGAGGTGAGAACGGTTTTAAGGTGGGCCGGATCTACGAGTTTTTTCGTAGACTCTGGTAATTCTAGTGTTAAACTATCTTCCACTACTCTTTCCTATAACTTCATGATGTGGCTTATCAATTTTATAAGTAGTTACTACAGCTCTGCACATCCCCTTTATTCTTAAAATTCGGTACCAGTACACTTCTTCTCCACTCCTCAGGCATCCTCTCACTTTCCATGATTCTATTAAACAATCTGATTCTAAACTTCCACTGCCACCTGTCCTAAACACCTCTATGCTTCCATGGGCATGTCATTTGGACCAGTGGTCTTTCCATTCTTCATCCTCTACATAGCTGTCCTTATGTCCTCTTTGATAATCCATTGCACTTCCTGATTCACTATCTCCACATCATCCAACCTTCTCTCTCTCGTTCTCTTCATTCATCAGCTTCTCAAAGTACTATTTCTATCTGATCAACACCCTCTCCTCGCTTGTGAGTATGTTTCCATCTTTATCACCCTAACCTGCTACACATCTTTCCCAGCTCAGTCACTCTGTCTAGCCAATCGGTACATGTCCTTTTCTCCCTCCTTAGTGTTCAGCCTCTCATACAACTCATCATACGCCTTTTCTTTAGCCTTCGCCACCTCTCTTCACCTTGCACCTTATCTCCTTGTACTATTGGCTACTTTCTGCATCTCTCTGACTATCCCAATTCTTCTTCACCAACCTCTTCATCTGTATACTCTCCTTTACTTCCCCACTCCACCACCAAGTTTCCTTCTCCTGCTTCCTCTGTCCAGATATCACGCCAAGCACCCTTCTTGTCTTACCTCCTGCCTGAACACCACCTTGCAGTCTTCATTTTTCAACTTCCACCATTTTATCTTTGGCTCTGCCCTCACTCTCCTCCTCTTCTTGATCTCCAATGTCATCCTGCAGACCACCATCCTATGGTGCCTAACTACACTTTCCCCTGCCACCACCCACTTTGCAATCTCCATTTTCCTTCAGACTGACCCTCTTGCATAGGATGTAATCTACCTGTTTTCATCTTCATCCACTCTTGTACGTCACCCTATGTTCCTCCCTCTTCTTAAAATATGTCCTCCATAGCCATGTCCATCCTTTTCGCAAAATCCATTATCATCTGACCTTCATTTCTCTCTTTGACACCATACCTACCCATCACCTCCTCATCCCCTCTGTTCCCTTCACCAACATGTCCGTTGAAATCCACTCCAATCACCACTCTGTGTCCTTTTGAGTACACTGTCCATCACTTCATCCAACTCACTCCAGAAATCTTTCTCATCCATCACACACCCAACTTGCAGGGCATATGCACTAACAACATTCATCATCACACCTTCAATTTCCAGCTTCATAATCATTACTCTGTCTGACCCTCTTTTTACCTCCAAAACACTCTTGACATACTGTTCTTACAAAATAAACCCTACCCCATTTTGCCTCCCATTCACACCATGATGGAACAATCCACCTCCAATACACCTGGCCTTACTCTCCTTCCATTTAGTCTTTTGCACGCACAGTATATCAATCTTCCTTCTCTTCATCACATCAGCTAACTCTCTCCCCTTACCAGTCATACTGCCAACATTGAAAGTTCCATCCCACTCTCTTTATGTTGCTCTTCTCTTCTGCCACCAGACACGTCTCCCCCACTCTTGGCTAACAGTACTGGTGGCGGCTGTTGTTAACCTGGGCCTCGACCAATCTGGGGTGAAGATCTGTATTGTTGTCCATATATTGATCTGGCAAAAGTCACATCCATAGTGTACTTAATACCACATGACAAAGCTTTTAAAGTTTTCATTATTTGCTGTTTCTTCTAGCAAACAAAGGTTATTTGTAGGTCTGTCCACTACTGCACATACTGCAAAGTAAGTAAAGCACCCTGTGAGGGTGCATTAAAATTCTTCCAATTAAACGAGAAGAAAGAACAACAAGCATTCTAGTTTATCATACAATTTTTCATTCAGTAATGTATTCTTCCAAAATTGGATTAGGAGTTATTATCATTGCATTAAGTTCCAACAGGTCAGCAAATATTTTTCCCCCAGTATGGTCAGACAGAAATAATCCAAAAACATACAATTGACAGGTCTTGATCAAGGAAAATTTTATTTAAGTGCAATTGAATTACACAGATCAGTTTGGACAAACATTAGTATATCTCTTTAGTGGTTCTGTTCTGTTCTGTATCTGCTTCTGATTATAAGGTCTGATTCCCAATGCCACTTTGAATTAAAACTTTATGAAAATAGAATAGTAGAGTGTAGAAATACTTCCTATATGTTTATTATTGCAAGATAGTATACTAATTTCTACCTTCAATACTGGAGGAAATATTTGGAAAACCTGACCGGTACAACAATATCTTAACTGTCTGTAAAAGAAAGAAGATTAAATTTTAGTGTTCCCACAGATGTCACTGAGCATGCAGTTTTCTTGACAAAAAAGTCAATATATGGAAATTAATAAATTCTTTATTTGCTATCAATAATGTTTACAATTCTTGGGTCCAGGATAAGAGAAGCCTGGTCAGAAATAACAATGATGAAGGCATCAGTGAAGATCAGTGATATTCAGTGCATCACTGTGGTCTCCTGTCGCACTCAACGCAACCGTGTTTGATCTTATTCAGGAAAAGATCCCAGTCGCCCCACAGGAGAAAGGCTTTTCGAGACTAAGGTCATAAAGCTTATGAAACTGTTTCTGGACAAAGGCAGAACTGTAACAACAGTTGCGTGGAGCTTCCACCTGCAGCTAAAGTCACTTCAGTACACATGTACTTTGCGAGCATGCTCATGTCGATCAAACAAAAGAAGCTCTGCAGTCTTAATTGTGACTTTATGCTGTAAGAAGATATGTAAATAAATCAAGGTAAAGAACATTTGATCTGGCTTTTATATACAGTAAGTAACATATAAATATTTTTATATAAAGACCATCACAAAACATAATCACAAACTGGACTTTGCACGATACCTTTTTGAGCTCTGTAAGCCGTGCTGTTTCGTTGAACGACAGGTATGGGGCAGACTGACTGGCAGGATGTTGCTGCATCCAAACACTGCCATCTTTCACCTTTACGCCTGGTGCAGCTGCATTGTTCTTATGTGCGAGTGGACATTTCTTGCAGGGAGGGCTTCTGTTCTCTTTCTCCGATGTAGAACCCTCATCCTCATCTGAGTTCACCTCTGTTATAACATGGCCTTATTTGAAAACAGCAGTGTCAGATTGAGGGGAGTGTGAACGTGACTGAGAGAATAAAACTAAATTAAAAAAAAAAAAAAAGCTAACCTTTACAAGTACCATACATTTACACCGGCGGTTACAGACTCAAATCAAATGTATGTTTTAATTGTATAATAGTAACAATAAGAGCAGCTCACTACTCAAAACATTTATTTTGGGAAGTGCCAAGGTTTGAACCCACAACCTCTTGATTATGAGTCAGCAGTTCTTACCGCTATACTACCGAAGCAGTTGTGTCAATGAAGTACCCTAACCCAATTTTTTTTATAGTCTTGAATAAAAGCGAACTTGTTTTGTTATACTTGTACCCTTTGTGAAAATGCTTACTTGATATTTTCACTTCATTCTTCACACATTATATACTTCATGTCAGAATTTTGTCATTAGTAAACATGAAAAAAGTTTGTCTTTTAGGTATGTATTCAACATTTCTTGGATTTCCTGTCATCCTACACTTACATAGATCTTTATAAACATGGAACATACATGAAATGCATGTGTTCCAAATAACGATATATTATGTACACTATACAGCTCCAGGTACCTCATTCCCAGATAAACAAGGCTTGAGATGGGAGAACGTTTTGACCTTTCTACAGTGGGGTTGGATAGCAGACTGGTTGCTGCTTGTGCTTATCAACACATTTACAAAACAAAAGATGCTGATGGAGAGGTGAGAAGGGATTTAAGGTGAGCCGGGATTACAAGCTTTTCTGTAGTCTTCAGGAATTCTAATGTTAATATTGATAAGGGTCTATAACAAGAATACTGTTTTTGATTTTCAAGTGTTAAGTGCATTTTGCAGCTGTTATGGTCCTGTTGGCTTCATCTGCCTGTGCCCCTCAAACACGCACGGGGCAGTTTGCAGCCAAGTGTAAAGCACCTGGGATGGGGATTGGCTCCTCCACGTCTGAGGTTAGAAAAGAGTGACATGCCCAACCAAGTTGTGGATGAGATGCTGCCTGAAATGGAGGAGTTTATATATCTTGGGCTTAGATATCTTCTGTTTACAAATGAGGGAAGAATGGAACAGGAGGTTGACCAGTGGATCAGAGTGACGTCTGCAATAATGTGGACTTTATACGGGTCATTGCTCAACATCCCTATCCTAACCTTAGGTATGGGCTTTGGGTGATGACTGAAAGAATTGGATCACAGACACAAAAGGCAGAAATGAGCTTCCTTCACAGGGTGTCTGGGCACAGCCACGGAGAGCAAACATTTTGGCAGGAACTCAAAGTAGAGCCTCTGCACTGAAAAAAGGGGCCAGCTGAGGTTGTTCAGGTGTTTGATTAGGACTTGTCCCTGGGGAGGTGTTTCAAGCATGTTCAACCAGGAGAAGGTCTCGGGGCAGACCCAGGTGCAAGCTGAGGAGATTATATGTATTGGCTGGCCTGCGAACATGCCCATGTGTTCCCAGTGGAGTTGTAGGAGGCGTTGGGGAAAATGGACATCTGGGCATCTTTATTTAGACTGTTGCCCTGTGACGATGCGGATTCCGCTCCATGCTCCCATCTTCCTTCTGGGAGCTCTTGAACCCGAAACCGTCGGTAATGTCACCGATGAGCTAGACAGTGAGGCATAACAAAGCAAGGGGATGGTGCAAAAGTGCCAAGTGCTTTTATTTAAAATCAGCAAAAAAAACAAAGTGTCCAAATTAAAGTGCAGTACATCAAAAATCTTTAAATAAATAGTCCATTAAAACCGAAGTGAATCCGTGGAGGTTAAAATCCATTAGAACAAATCTTTAAAAAAACAAAAAACAATGAGGTTAAAACAATGGCTGGAAGCAGTCTTTTAAAACACAACCCAGTGCCTTTCTACTGGTGACTCCCCTGCTTCTCCCATCCAGGCTATGCACCAGGGGAGCCACCCTACCTGCAACTGACCTCCTCTCTGCCTTCTCCTGCAGGTCTGTTCACCTCCCTGATCCCTGGCTCTGGTGGGCCTCACCAGACCTTGACATGGGCTACCCAACGATCAGGGCGCTCATGCTGGGGGGGCGGGGGGTTAGGGGGGTTCATTTCCCGATTCCCGCTGCCTTCACTGGCGTTATGCGGCGAGCCATCCTCCTTCCGGTCACTCCCGCTCTTCAAAATGCTCAGCAGGAGCGACCACTACCAACTGCCCTAGGTGCCGGCCAAACACCCCACTAGGGCTCACTGCTCAGCTGCCCGTGAGTCGGCGCTCGCTTGTTCTCACTCTCTTGCACCAGCTTTCCTCTCAACGCTTCCTGCCTACTTCTCCTCCTGCAGCCTCCGTTCACTTTTCTTTTTCCCCCTAGCCGCCTCACGCTTATCACAGGGACATGGATCAGATGTGGCAATTAGCAGCTCCCAGGAACAATTATGGATGCAGACGACTCCTCACCTCTGCACTTAAGTGAGGATCGCCCGCATCATGAATTCCCCGGAAACCGATCCGCCACACTACCACGCCCCCTTTTTAAGCCGCGAAGGCGGCGATTATATATTTAAAAAGTGGCCTTTTTGAAGTGAGCTGTGGAGCCGATACACCACATTCCCCCTCGACCCAGACCTGGATAAGTTTCTGAAAATAGATACTGTATACCAATTCCTTTCATAATTTAGAAAACATCACTTATATCTTCATATAAATTGCACCTACAAAAATCTGCACAATAAAACACTTGTGTGAACACCAATCTGTAAATCCTTGTCTTTTCTCTAAATAATTCAGATTTTTTGACATTTTATATTTCCTATGTTTAGAACAAGTGCTTATTTTGTGAACTAAATGAGAATTATAGCACATACTGTATAACAAAAAAGAAGTACCTAAAATAAGTACATACCATTCAAATTCATTAGAATGCCAACACCATTTTCCTTCTGCCCATACCTTTTACCAGAGAGTATCCTCCAGTCTGAAGCTAAATAATTTCTTGTCCCAGTTCATGCTTTGCTGTGACTCTCCTGGATGATGCAGTGTGGTCCCTTTTATTGAGGACCTGGGAGTACTTCTGGTACCAGGGCTTCTCCCTTTGGAAGCACTTCCGGGTCATATGGAAGTCCCAAATAGTAGGGAGTGTATCTCCCTGAAGTGCCCTCTTGTGCCACCCCTGGACCCCAGTAGGGCTGCATTACTGGACTACAATTCCAAGCATTCCCTGCCGATGTCCAAATGGGCACTGATATCCAGGGCTGCTACAATCTATAGTCCTGGGGGACAAAATGGCCCCCGGAGACAGTCCTTCCTGTTCTTCCCTTCTATCCTGGCCAGGAAAGGTACTGTAGGTATAACCGGTTGGGACGTTTGTCTAGTCGCCTGGGGCTTCCTGTCTGGGCAAAGGAACCTTCTGTCTCTCAGTCGGGATTCCTGTCCATCTTTCTTGGGCATCCCGGTTAAGAGAGGGTGAGAATCCTAACCCTGACGGGAAGCCCCATCTGTCCCCTATGGTAGTTACAGTATGTATATCAAGGAGTCAATTAAAATATTCAAGAAATACTAAAACTGAGTCTGCATTAGTTCAAGTAAAGACTAGGCACATACATCCATCCAGCCATCCACATCTCCATCTGCCCATTCTTTAACCTGCTTGTTTCAGTCTAATGTTTGTGCTTGTATGACAGCAATATTTTAAATCAAATCTGATGTGGGCTTTGAAGAGGAAGATCTTCTGAAAAGTATTTCTTGCACACATTTGAAGACATGATTGGAGTGGCAAACAACTCCAAAACATTTTATATCATGTACTTCCACTTTAACTTGGAATAATTTAGAAGATAAAACCATTTACATTAATGTATAAAAACACAATTGCAGGTTAGTTAATGGGCAGAAGACAAAGTCCAGGAAAGAGGACAATGTACCACATAAGCTGAGATCAGCTGTGTATTGCCAATAATAATTTACAGAATATTTATGATTATATATGGTGGGAAAACCTGTTGTATTTGTGTAGGGCATTAAAATTAGGGGGATATTGAGAGAGCATAAAACCAAAGGAAGGAAGGGAATGCAAAAGGCTACAAGCCTTCCTTGTTAACAGGTGGCAGCACAAAGTCAACAGCTAGGGAAACTGGGCCTGTTTTGCCCATTTAAACTTAGAGAGGGCAGAAGCCAATACACTTCTGCCCATCTCCTGGCAGAAAGTATAGGCTTCTTTCCTTAAAAGAATACATAGCTAAAAGTAAGCTCTGGAGATAGAGAAATGGTATCAACAGGGGGCATAAAGCCACTGTTTTCAGAGATGTTTTGATTCCACAGTTTCAGGGAGGACAGGGGCAAAACTTAAATAGTAATATAAAAAAAAAACAAAGGAAAGAATTGAAATTGTTCATTACACAGATGGGCATAGGAGGCAGATGGACCACCCCAATAAACCAAAAGAAATAGCAACACCTATGTGGTGTAAGGGAGCCGGCAGCCCAGCCCAGCTGGGATGTCCAAAAGATTGATGAGATATGGTATGCTAAAACACTCTCGATGGTTGAGTGGTAGAAGGTCAACGACAGCTTCCCCCTCAGGAAATGCAGTCACTGCTGGGACTTTTTGACCACTGCCAGAGTGTTTGCTGTCCAGTTCAGGTCCTCAGAAATGTACAGTAAGTTCCTAGGAACTTAAAGGAGGTGACCCTCTCCACCAGGTCCCTTTTGAAGTAGAGTGGGGCAGGCTGTGCTTTGTTCCTCCTGAAGTCAATGACCATCTGTTTAGTTTTATGTGTGTGGAATGTTTCTGGAGCACCACACTGACAGCTTCTGCACCTCATCCCTGTATGTCAACTCATCGTCTCTGGCTATAAGACCTACCACAGTGGAGTCATCAGTGAACTTGATGATAGTTTTGCTGGAGTAATTAGATGTCCAGTCATAAGTGTACAGTGCTCAGTACACAGCCCTGAGGGGAGTCAATGCTAAGTGTGAGGGTGTAGGAGCTGTGGGGCCCAATTCTAACTGTTTGTGGTTGGCCAGTGAGGAAACACTTTATCCAAGTGCAGAAGGAGGGGGAAAAGTTCAGGTTATGCAACTAATCGATTAGTATTCTAGGGATGCTTGTATTAAACGTCGAGCTTTAATCAACAAATAGCATCCATAAGTATTCCAGATGGCTCATCACCTTATGGAGGGCTGTATTGGTGGTGTCTTCCAAGCATCTATTTGATCTATAAGCAGACTGGTGAGAGTCGAAGGTGGGATGGAGGCTGGCTTTAATATGCTAAGCAGCAATTCTTTCAAAACATTCCACGACTGTTGACATCAATGCAATATAAATTTAATTTTTACATTATAAAATACATTTCTTATTGAATGTTAACTAACACATTATTAAATATTTTCAGTACAGTATGTTTTCAGTTGTTGCATGTATAATTCTACATTAATTATTCTAGGTGATATTTAATATCTTTCTACAAAATTAGTCTTTGTCTTGACAAATCTTATAAACTGAAATGTTAAAACAATATACATGAGGTATATTAGCCTAATAACCTGATAAACACTATTTTTTAATTGACACATGCCCAAGATGAAATAAGTAATGAGGATAAAAACCAAACATTTGCATGCCATGTTTCAGGTATTGTATTGAATAAAATGAGCAGAAGGTTCTCCAGCAGTCCATTTTCTGCCCTCTTTAATCAGGATTGATCCAGTTTGAGAATTTGGGTCATTCAGCTTATTGAGATATTTTCTGTGTCTTTGGCATTATGGACCAGACACCAGTGCAAGTCATACAAGTTAAAGGATAACACAACATATGATGTGTTTATTTGTTATTTTAGATTTTATAGATATTTTATGGTTTTATTTGACTATATACATTGGACTTTGGCAGAGAAATATGAGGAGGTTAAAAGTTTGCAATTATAACTAAATGTTAGCAAATCATTTTGAAAGCCTGATCTTTATCTGTGTTTATTATTATTACTTATTCCAATATACTAACTTTGGAGCTGGTTTCCTTCCCTGTTTCTTTTGCTGCCAAGATCTCTGCATGAACATTGCAGAAAATTGATGTATGCTCAGAAATTTTCCTTTAATGTCTTCATTTTAAGCTTTCTGTATTTCTTCTTTTTTCACACTTTATACTACCAGTATATGACAGCAACTATTCCAGTGACTTGAGCTGGATCTTAAGTTGTTTGAGATGACATTCAAGTTGAGTTGCTATTAACAAACAAGTTATTTTCATGTCACTGCAGTCTAAGGAGACATTCTAGGATTTTCAGATTGAAATAATTCTGAATTAAATGCATAACAATAATACTAGTCATTGGTAATTTGTAATTGAATGGAAGTGTCAGCAGCGAGATTATATAAATAAGGAAACAGATTTGAATGGTGGATATAAAACCATTTCCCTTTTTTATATTCACACATGTTGCTTCCCCAAAAAATTACAAATTACTCTGCCATCATTCTGGGCTCTCTTTGCTTTGGTAGATTCGGATTTGGTTGTACAGTCAAGTTTCCCTAATGTATTTTGTCTTGTTTGCTAATTTAAAAAGATTAATTGATTTTATGAATCACATTAAAATGAATGAGATGCCATTCAGTCAAACATATTTTTAACATTACATTTCATATTCATTCAGTCTCAATGACTCTTCTCTACCCCATTTGGGGAGCTATGTGCTCAGAGAACCCAATATGAAGTAGTCCCTTATATATTCAAAGACATCAAATAAGTCAACAGAGGCTCAGACAGTGTATTTCTTTTAAGAGGACTGTGCTGCTTCTCAAAAGTAAAATGTTTTTTCTAATTTTATTCGGTTTAGTTTAGTTTTTTATCGTGCCCTTCAATAAGTGCAGATGCAGAGTGTTGTGACAAATTCTATGGTAAAATGAAAGCAATTTTATAAATTACTAATTTCATAATGAATGCACATATAGACATTGATTTATTTAAACAGGCAGGCAAATAAAGTAGTTAACACACGTTAAAACCAATTAACACCAATAGAACTGAACTATGGCAAGTTGTCAATAGAGGAGAGGAAAACAAAAACTGCAGTCTGCAGCATCTCTTGAAAAAACAAACATTTTGGGGGTCCACTCTCAATTACAACAAAAACAAAGTTAGACACAGTCAAAGTCCTGGAGACTTCAGCCAACTGCCCACCAACCTCTTCCTGGGCATTCTTCATTAGAGTCAGTGGTGAGTTATCCAGTCTGATGGCAGAATCTTTCCATTCAATGATTCCAGTGTTCCCATTATCTCAGATACCTTTTTCATGGGAATGAGAACAGCTTGGCTTTAGAGCAGTGGCACCAAGTGCCACAGCAGGATACTGAGACGAAATACAGAATGGAGGCGGGTTATTAATGGGTTATAATTAATGTAAATTTCTTACATATTTGTACAAATGACTGATAAACAGAAATGCAGAAAACACAGCTAATCAGCAGCTCTAGTCAGGGTATTTTAGACTACTAGGGGGCTTCACCCCCTGCTTGCTTCGCTCGCCAACCCATGTGTTTGGTTTTCCGGATACACACGTTTAAGATTTTTTTTTCTTTGACTTGTTGCTATTTCATTAGTTTCACTTTTATTTCAGAACTTCTGTAAAAACAATATTTGTAATCTTGCGAGTCCCAATATGCTGAATCTTTTTAATGAGGTCAGGACAGGTTTCTCTGTTTGGAATTTCAGCACAGACAAAACGATCTACATCATCAGCAGTTAATGTTTTTTTTTTTTTTTTTTTACAAAGTAAAAAAGTAAGCAGAATTCTGCATTGGACTCCTGTCTGTAAAGTCGTGCTATCCAAAGGTACATGGGGTTACCAAGGTCATACCCCAGCTTTTGTCTAGGTTTTTGTACAAGGGCTAGACAGAACGTTTTTGACTCCTGGGGTAATTTTAGCTTTTTAAATAAGCAGACAGATAAATATATATACATGAACAAAGTAACCAATAAATACATGTGCGGTAAACTCCCTTTTTGAAATTCTGAAGATTCTTTATTTGTCACATGCATAGTCATACAGGAAAACACGCAGTGAAATGCATCCTCATCCGCTTATCAAAAACTGTGCAAAGTTAGAAGAATATCAGTTAGATTAACAAAAAGTCATAGATTGAAAGATATGAAAGATAACAGTATAGTAGAACATAATAAATAAGTAAAATTATGTGAATAAAGTAGAATTAAGTGTTAAGGTAAGTTACACTGGTGCATAGTTAAATGAGGCAGTTTGTTTGTTTGCGCTACTGTGATCTTTACTTTCTTTTTTTATATTTTCTAATTTTCCTACTTTCATATCCTTTTAACTTTCCACATGTGTATAGTGCCATTGCTTTTTTTTTTTTTGAGCCTTTCTAATTTCCTTGGTTTCATAGTCTCTAACCTGCTCTGCATGTGTTTAGCGCCAATGTTTATAAACGTCTTTATGAAGTTCTACTTTGTCATTTTACTCATTGTCTTTTATTTCTGAGCCGTACAGTACAATATATAGAACAGAATAAATCCTCAATACAGTATAAAAATAAAAACTCTAGAAGTACGGAGTAGAATTTCACATTAGATGATATCACATAATATGATTTGGATTTGTTTTAAGTCCTGGAGACCTCATTCATCAAGCTGCCTTCCCCATTTTACCATTCCACATCTGAAATAGCACTAATCCGATGAAAGGACCCCTCATTCCCACGTCCCCATTCATCAGGGATGACTTTACCTTAGGGCAGGCAATCTACAATTTAAATAGATTGTTATTTTCTTGTGAATTGTTACATATGCATTATTTTCACTTTTACTTTAAAAACTTTTGTAAAAACAATACTTATTTCTTTATTTCCTTCCCCGCGTGAGGTTACATCTCTTTCTTCCCAGACATATAATACTGCTCGTGTTGTGAAGGGTGTTGTGGCTGAATGTATGCTAAGGATATGCCTTTGGATCATTTGCTGTCTTTTTGCTGCTTGCTAGCTGCCTCTTCTGCCTGTCGCATGTTGTTGTTTTAAGAGCTGGGAACACATGATGCTTGCCTGCCAAAAGCAATCCAACAACTGCTAGCTTCGAGGTCTGTTGACTTGTTTTAAATGATGGCTCACTGCCTGGTCTTGTGTGGCATTGTAAAAGCAATACCTGTCTTTTATTTCTGGCCCACACCCATACGTCTCATGTCTCACGGGTTTTTAAAATGTCTTTCGAGATTATCACGTATCGCAGACTATCAGGACAGGGGACATGATTTCTTTTTATAATAGAGAGAAAGTAGTGATTCTTCAGCTGGGGTTTAAAAGCTGAGACCGAAACAACATCTCTTACAGTAGCAGGCAGAGCATTCCACAGCTTCGGAGCCCTGGAATTAAAATGTTCACCTCACTCTGTTATTTTGTTAATCCTCAGAATTTTTAATAGGTCTGCATCTTCAGATTTTAATGCACACTGTGGTTTGTAAGTAAAGATGATTTCAGATAGTTAAGCACGATCTTGGCCATTTATATCTTTATATGTTAAAAGGAGGCATTTGAAATCCACGCTAAGCTTAACTTGGAGCCAGTGTTCAGACTTGTGAACTGGTGTAATGTGTTCATACTTTCTAGTTCTTGGAATGATAATTGCAGCAGCATTTTGAATTAACTGAAAGCTGTATATAGTTTCTGGTAATATTTAAACTCTAATCCATGTTTTGGGAAAATTTTCAGCTTCACATTGTATTGCATTATCACATAACCCGTGCATGTATTAAGTGGTTTTTGCATTCACCTGACAGTTATACAACTCCAGTTTACACGGTTCTTTGTTCATATCTGTTACTTTATCATTCCACTCTTTTTGATCATAGGTGTGGATGATGGCATAGATAGATTGGTAAAGCAAAATATCCGTCTGAGAATTTAGCATTCCAAATAATTATCATACATCATTATCCATGAAAGATGTACTTTACTTATTAGATTGGACTCTTGATCTCAACTGTCCTCTTTTTGGATCAAGAAAATGTCTCCACAAGTAAGTGTTGTAACCTCTTTACCTGGAAAAAGACACTTTCCCACCTTCTCAAGAAATGATTGATTTCAGATTTAGAAGCTCTTATTTTGACAAAGTTGTATTTCTCAGTAAATCTTAATTAGATAAAACTAAGATGTCATCCTGAGTGTGTTGGATAGAAACTTCAGCTGCTTTTTTCCAGTATGTTTAACAAAATCAAGTATGTGGATACAACACGTACAAAGGTGTATGACGATGCGGGTTCCACTCCATGCTCCCATCCGGCTTCTGGGAGTTCTGAACCCGACACAGTCGTTAATGTCACTGATGAGCTAGGCAGTGAAGACATCAACAATGAAGCAAGGAGATGGTGCAAAAAGTGCAAAGTGCTTTTATTAAAACCAACGAAAGCAAAGTGTCCAAATTAAAGTGCAATGCATCACAAATCTTTAAATAAATAATCTATTAAAACAGAGGTGCATCCGTGGAGGTTAAAATCCAATAAATACATCCTTTTAAAAACAACGAGGTTAAAATAATGGCTGGAATCAGTCTTTCTTTAAAAAATCCGATGCATACTTCTTTAACCCGGCTACTCCCCTGCTTATCTCTTCCAGGCCCCGCAAAAGGGGAGTCGCCCTACCAGCAAAATGCAGCTCCTTCAAAAGTCGTCCAGTAACCCTCCGATCCCTGGCTACGTCGGGCTCCAGCTGGACCGAGACTTGGGATTCTTTTCCCCAGTGGCCAGGGCACTCATGCTGTGGCTCAACACGCCCAAAGCCTCCACAACTGCCGCTGCCTTCTTGGCCTTACGCGGCGAGCCATCCATGATCCTGGTCACTCCTGCTCCTCTGAAAAGCTTAGCAGGAGTGACCCAATCCATCCACCCTGAGTGTCGGCCAAACATTCTCTGAGGGCTCTCCTTCCAGCTGCTTGCCTATGCTCAAGCAAGCCTGCTGTCACTCGCTTGCACCTGCTCCCCACTTCTCCAGCCTTCCTCTTCCTTAACCTCTGTCCTTCTCTCTTATCTTTTCTCTCTTCCCTCCTAGCCACCTTGCGCTTCTATTTATTACGGGGATGTGGATCAGATGTGGCAATTAGCAGCTCCTGGCAGCGACGACTCCTCACCTGTGCACTTAAGTGAGGACCATCATCATCCGGGAACTGCTCCAGCCACACTACTACAACCATCATCCGGGAACTGCCCCAGCCACACTACCATGCTCCCTCTCTAAGCCGCAAGAGTGGTGATTATTTAAAAAGTGGCCTTTTTGACGTGAGCCGTGGACCCGCTACACCACAAGGTGCCTTTACATATGCAAGAAAAAAGGGTCTATTACCAGAAAAATATTTCCCCAACACACAGACACTTACATCAATTCCAAACCCTACCTCAGGACTCATAATTATGAACCTATTCAATCAGACCTCATCAAAAACCATTTTCTTAAAGAAAAATAGGAGTTTGGATTGGTTGGTAATGGGTAGGACCCAATCAGAACAGATGTCTAATAGGCCACTTTTATGAGATTGTACATTTGATGTGTTATCATACCACAAATAGCAAAAAGTCCACAGGGCAAGTCATTCAAAACGAGAGCCATGTGGTGCAGCTGGTACTCCAACCAGAGTTACTCCTTGTGTGGTGACTATTTATTTAATACTGACTCCTGCATACATGACCTAGGTGAAATGGCTGGATATAAAGAAAAAATAAAAACAGTAGAAACATGTGCTCCCTTTCAAAGAGGATTTCGTAATGTACAAAAGAAATAAAACTGCCTAAAAATAGTGTGCTGCATTGGTGGGAAATGATTTGGTAACTGTTTCCCACAGAAAAATAAAAACGTGTTGCTGAAGTTGTGGCTGCATCTGTCTGTGTCATGTGTGGGGAGCTAGTGCACCCCATACAAGCCACAAGTGGCATAGTTAGCAGAGTTCCTGGCCATCTGCAAAGAAGGAACCTGCTATTTAAGGGGGTAAGTGCAGAGTGCTAGACCACTACATCTTGCAAGTGTTTTGCATCTTTTGTGTGCACAACTCCTAGATGGAGAAAGCCCAGATGTCCGCCTGTGGCCAGTGGACGAAAGTGGTGCAGAATTGAATGGATTTGAGGTATGGAAACCTTGCCCCACTGTTTGCCCCTGCCCCGAGAACCTGGGCGAAGTCCAAAGCAGAGGGTGGCCCACAACCTTCCTGTTGCCCTGCCTGATGGTCAGATTCCACAATGGGGGTAGGGGGCGGTGTGTGATCAAACCATTGGAAAGCGTGCCCCAGCCCATGCAGGGCTTGTTACAGGTGATTGGACTCTTGGAGGGGACAGTCAAGGGTCTCGAGACAATGGTCGAAGGTAGTCCTTCACCGTCTTCAAGGGCACTAAGGAAACTCACTACGGAATTCTCTACTAAGCATGATGCAGTGGTACAGGTGAGTGACCGGTACCATACAGAAAAGAGAGGGGCAGAGTGAAGGGTCTCCAAAAGTAAACAATACCGGGTGCCAAGTAGCTACAACCCCTACAGTGGACATGGGCATGATGATCAAGAGCTGGAAGAGATGCAGTGGCTCATTAGTGCTGGTGTCCAGGCTCCCCAGCCCCTTGTCAAGCTGGCGGTGGTCGCACGCAAGGCAAAGGGGGTGCAGACAACACAGGGTCTCTCTTTATCTCATGGAGAGACCCAGACTGCTGCTGCACCTCAAAGAAGGAAGGAGACCCGTAAGAAAAAGATTGGGTCTCCAAACACTGCAATATGCGAGTTTGTGTGCTCGCGTGCGGTGGAGGGCCTCTGTCCACAGGCGTTGAGATATTAGGCAATCTCAGCTGGGCGTGAGGCAAAACAGAAGTTCCCAACAGGTTGTGGGCACCAGGACGGGGTAAACAGTGCTACTAGTGTCGCCATCCGGCAAGTGGTTGGAGACCATGTCTCTCCAACGCTTTCTGCTCTGTTTGTTTCAGTGCGGAGCCACAGACCGGACTACATTAACTCCCCCTCCTGGAGAAAGACTGCTATCGCAGGACAGGCTGCTTTGCTCCATATGCCTAAGCTGAAAAGGGGGCCAGGGGGCAGTGTTGCTTACAACCCTTACTTGGCTGGGTCACCTGTTTAATGGACTGGGGTAGAGAACATATACCAGGCATTATCTCCCCTGGAGCACTAGATGGCAGCACCCCTGGGTTGCAATGGTGCCTCAGACTCCAACAGGGCTAAGTGGGAGTTGGAGTGTGGCATAGCCCTCTTGGTTCTGTGGATGCTGCTATGGGGTGCTGCAGAGATTGCAGAGCCCTGTCTCGTTGAGCTTCCACATCACCCAGACGTGCTTCCAGATAATGCTAACAGACCACTGGAAGTGCTTCCAGGTTCAGTCATTAAAGCGCTGTTACCACTCCAGGAGCCAGAGACAGGAGGAAGCTTGCCGGAAGAGGATTGGAGACAGAGAGAGAGATAAGAAGAAGAAAAGAAAGTGCTTTATTATAAATATTGTGCTTGGTAGGAAAGGATCCTGGAAGTGTTTCCCATAGAAAAATAAAAGCATGTGTTGCTGAACTCATGGCTGTGTCTGCAGGCCACAACACATTATTTGCTCAGTATATGAAATGTTTTTGTTGTATCATACTGTTATTTATTGCTCAGTAGTGTGTTTATTAGAAAATCAGAATAATTTGAACAAAAATAGGCCATTCGGCCCATTAAGCCCACCAATCCTATTCACCCAATTTCTCCAAAATATCATTGGGTTGAGATTTGTAGGTACCTAAAGTCCTCTCTCTAGCAGGCTACTTGGTAATTTATTCCATGTGTTTGTGGTTTTTATGTGAAGAAAACTTTTCCAACATTTGCGTGAAATTTAGTCTTAACAAGTTTTCCATCCTTGTCCTTGTCTCATGGTGAAGAATTCACTTTAGAGTAACACCTTGGATCCAGCATACTAACTCCCTCCATGATTATAAAGACTTCAATCATGTCACCTCTTAATCTTTGTTTGCTTAGACTAAAAATGGTTCAACTCTTTACTGACTCAGAGTGAGACAGTGTATACTTAAGGAATGGGTCCGGGAAATAAACATAGTCAAAATAAGCCAAGGTCAAAGTCAGAAATCAAACTAATTGCAAATCAAAAATCGAAGACCAAATAGGAGAAGATAAGAACCTAACTGCCAGGAGGACAGAGGAATGAATTTTCTTACATGCATTTTAAGGTTTATACCCATTGTGGGAAACGGGCCGGACACAGACAGGCAGACATTGTTTTGTCACCCAACACACGTTTATTTACAGTTATTATGTACAGCAATGATCATGCACAACCCAGTGCCACAGCACCAATCACCCCAAAGTCCGGGCCCTCAGTACAATGCCTTTCTCTCCGCCTGACCGCCTCCACTCCACTCCTCTTCTCTTCTCTTCTCCTCCAAGCTCCATCCTCTTCCACCCGACTCCAGCCATCGAATGGAGGGAGGCGGCCCCTTATATACACACCTGGATGTGATACAGGTGTATTCCGATGAGCTTCCACTGGCACTCCCCAGTGTGGCAGAAGTACCGGCTCCACACCCAGAAGCACTCCGGGTATCCCTGATCCTCTTCCCCCCAGCACTTCCGGGTGTGGTGGAAGTGCTGAGGTCCAGGGCTCCGTAGGCATCGGGGTGCCCCCTGGCAGTGGCCACGAGCCCCTACAGGGCTGAGCTTCAAAGCTCTGTACCCATGGTCCCCAAAGCCACCAGGGTGGTCGCCCTCTCGTGGTCTGGAATAGGCATAAGCCTTCCACCGGTCCTCTGGGGCGTCCCGGCTGGGTACCACACCCAGCCGCGTGCCACACCATCAATCACAGATACAGAATTAACATTTGAGCCATTCTAAATGTGTCGCCCGTCTGTAAGAATTCTAGGAGGCAATTGTCAAGAAAACATCCAACGTTGAATCTCCAGATGAACGGTGCCAAAAACAAATAAAAGATGACATCATAGCACAATGGTAATAATTTTCATCTTTTTAATATTACCCTCAAATGAGAAATAAACATTATTCTTCAAATTTTCAAATCTCCCAGACGGGAATATACTTGGACCATATACTGTATATTTAAGAGAAAATATTAATACAAAAATGCAGTGCATAGCAAACTCCTTCAATCTTTCCTCACAGTTCACACCCCCCCCAGTCCTGCAATCAGCCTATTTCTCTTCTTTCTACTTTTTCTAGTGCTGTTATGTCTTTTCTGCAATGTGTATATTGTTGTCACACGGTGGCAGATTTGGTTTATATTTAGGTACCAACGGATGTTCATAAACAAGCCTAAGTTTGATCTGGGGTGATCAGTCCTACTCTCATATTTAATCAAAATGCTAACCAGAATTCAAAGTCAGGAAATGAAGTAAGTGGTCTAAAGCTAGAATACTCAAAGACAATCAGACACATTTTTTCATTAGAATCAGTCGCAATTTTGGATGACCAGAAGGTGTGTGGCACCAACCCCTTGAGCATAGCAAGAAGACTAGATGGAGACGTCCATAATAAAAACAACATGGTATCCCAAAAAGACATAAAAAATATTCCAAACTTAACCTTCTGCATGTAGCACTATTACTTCCAATGAATTATCTGAAAAATAAAAACATTTGGCATTATTTTGAGAGTTTAGTGAGAAGGGATAAAAAAAAAAACAGAACACGATTGTAACGATGTGAAGACCTAAACTGTGCACAGTACTTAAAGTGAGGCCACAATAGTGAGTTGTGTAGCTTAAACATAACCTCAATTGACTTGTTATCAGGTTAGCAATGTGGTTAGTGTGCTACATTACAGGCCCAGTGTTCTGGGTTCGAATCTCATGCTTGGTTGTTGTCCATGCTGGCTTCCCATTGGTTGATTGGGATTTTTTTCTCCCACATCCCTAATGACATGCACCTTGGCCAAAACTGTTAGAATAGTCTCAGTTCTCCCTGTGACCATGAATTGGATTAAGCTGATTTGAGACTATTATGTTATTATTTTAACAATATTGTGATGAATTAAATGAAAGAAAACTGGTCTGATCCTGCAGACTGGAGAACAATAATAACTGCAATTCAAAGGCAATGTGCCTGTGACTATTTATGAATGATTAAAGAAACAGTTTTTTGCAACATGTTCTGTAAATCTAAAACAAACTCACAATTAATTGATTTAAAAGGACCAGATGATTAGTTCCTGGGTTGTGGGGAGATAATTCTTTGAAGGCAGTGGGAAGGTGAAACCACATTTTTTGGACATATTTACCTCTGACTGTAAAGTTCATTATTTAATATAAAGACTTTCTGATCAGTGTGATCAATATGTAAAGATTAAATCAATAACTAATTTACTGTAAGATTATTTGTGTGTTTTGGATTAATGTTGCATTGCCTTTCTTTTAATTCTTACACACATTTTGAATGTGATCAGCAAATTGCATAAGAGAATATTAACCACCTATTTTGTGAACCTTCACACAGACATCTTATCAGCTGAGTTCAAAGGACTGCCTTGTTGATACAATAATGGTGGTAATCTAATTTGGGCATCACGCTGTCATGTGGCATTCAGTTATGGGTAGGAATGGGGCATCACATATGAGTAAATGTGTACAGTTATTTGTTGCCAGTGTACAAAGATTATTGAGTTTGTTGTCAAGGTCGCGTTTTACAGCCTGGTACGTTTTCCATTAATGCTGTCTTAAGATATTGAAGCTCTTGACCCGGGCATGGTCAGAAGTCTGAAGAGTGGCGGCTGGGCTTCCCAGAGCACCACCTCAGCAATCACCAGACTAAGAAGAGCAAAGGGATGCACCAGGCTATCTGGAAGGAAGACAAACCTGGAGTAATACAATGAAAAATCTGTTCTTAGTCTTCATTTTGTTGAAGCTCCTTGGCTGTGGTATGTAGTTATTTGTCACATGCATATATTTTCACTGCCTTCATCTCCAATGAACTTAATCTGATGTGTTTCTCAGTCCTTAACTGCTGCATTTAAAAATAATCTTTAAGTACTGTATGTAATAAACTTAAGTTTGCATGCCAGTCGTTTTTACGTTTTCTTCTAAAACACATTCATGCTTTGTCAGATATATGGTAGCTCTGTTCATATTCTAAAATATATCATTCTTCAATAGTTGGTGCAATGGTTAGTGATGCATGCACAGATGCAGTGTTCTGGGTACAAATCTTGTGCCCGATCGTTGTCTTTATGAAGTTTGTGTCTTCTTCCCATGCCAGTGCCATTTCCAAAGACAAGCAGGTCGGGTGAATTAGCATTTCTAAATTGGCCTGGTGTAAATCCGATTATCAGAGTTAGTAGGTCCTGTGGTGTGCTGGTTCACCTGTCCATACTTTGATCATGTCTTGCTCCCCCCTGCTGCTACAAAGAGATTCTTTCTGTATTTTAGCAGTTAAAAGAACAGTTAAGGAGAAAGTGAAATGTATTAGGAATAGTAAAGGGGAATGAAAAAATACAGAGAGTGAAATAGCAAATGTTCTGTACTTGCATTTTTCTGAGGTTTTCACATGTGAGAAAGAGCATAACCTCCAGCAGTAAGAGAGACTAATAAGGAGGTACCAAGTGATTTGGAAATTGTAGAGGGAGCCGTACTGCTCAAACTGAATAGGCTGAAATCAAACAAATCTCCAGGACCAGGTACTATTTATCCTCAAGTGCTTAAGGAGGTTAGTGAGTGCATATATTTACCCTTGGTGTGTATTCTTAAAAAGTCTTGTGTACTAGGGAAATTCCTAAGGACTGGAAAATGGGATATTAACCCATTATAACAAAAAGGATGACTGGGCAAACCCAAGTAATTATAGAACCGTAAGCTTAACATGCATCACACGTAAATTAATGAAAGGAATTATTAAGGGAACGGTTTCAGGAACACATGGCAAGAGCAGGAGTTTTACTGAACAGTCAGCATGGGCTCAGACAGGGGAGGTCATGTTTTGCCAACATGCTGGAATTCTATGAGGAAGCAACAAAAAGATACGAGCAGAGTGCTGTATAGCATATTATTTATGTTGATTTTCAGAAAGCATTTGATAAGGTTGGTCATCATATTTAAAGAAGCTAGAATTTAGGCTGTAGTATCATGCACTGTAGATGGGTACACAATTAAATAAAACACAAGAACCTTATTAGAATTGGGTGATGTAAAGAGTGGTGTCCCTCGGGGTTCAGTGCTGTGGCCGCAGATATTTTTAATAATATATTAATGATTTGAATAGGAATGCAAGTAACAAGCTAATTACGTTTGCAGATGATACCAAGTTAGGTGGAGTGGCAGAAAATTCAGATTCTGTTGAATCATTACAGAGGAACTTGGACAGCATAAAGGTGTGTGCAGATTTGTGGCAGATGAAATTTAGTGTAACTAAATGTAATGTATTACATGTGGGAAGAAAAAGTGTTAGATCTGAAAACACAACGGGAGGTCTGAAAATTGAAAGTACGCCTTATGAGAAGGATTTGGAAGTCATAATTGATTTGTCACTATCAACTTCCAAACTGTGTTCAGAAGCCATTAAGAAGGCTAAACAGATTGTCAGGTTATATAGCGCCCTGATGTGTAGAGTACAAGTCCAAAAAGGCTATGCTCAAGCTTTATAACGCACTGGCGGAGCCTCATCTGGAATACTATGTGCAGTCTTAGTGTCTGGCTGCTAGAAAAAGTCCAGAAAAGAGCAACCAGGCTGATTCCAGGACTACAGGGAATGAGTTATGAGGAAAGATTAAAGAAGTTCAACCTTTTCAGTTAAGAAAAAGACGAATAAGAGGTGACATGATTGATCTCTTTTTGTGATCAACTGTTGTAAAGGCATAACGCAGGAGATAAACAATAAACCACCATGCATGTTATGTAGGGAATTATTGGATCCAGGCTGTTAGTTTAAAATGAGTTCAAAAAGGGAGACAGTTAAAAATTACCAATAAAAATAAATGTTTCTAATGCTGGTTTACGTGATATATAGATTCCAGCTCTCTGCAACCATCTTGTGAAACATCTCCTCCTGTGGTATTCCATGGCACACTCACTAGCACCCCATAATATGAAGACTATTCATGGAGGGTACCAAAACCTTGTATGCATAAGTGTATTGAAATTTTATTCTATTTGGACGCCATTTTTAACTTCATTATTTTGTAAAAATGATTTTGTCGTGGTGAAGAGAGAGCTGAGCCAAAAGGCGAGGCTGTCGATTTACCAGTCAATCTACGTTCCTGCCCTCACCTATGGCCACGAACTTTGGGTAGTGACCAAAAGAGCAAGATCGCGGATACAAGCGGCCAAAATAAGTTTTCTCTGCAGGGTGGGTGGACTTTCCCTTAGAGATAGGGTGAGGAGTTCAGTTATCCGGGAGAGACTCGGAGTAGGGTCGCTGCTCCTCCGCATTGAGAGGAGTCAGTTGAGGTGGTTCGGGCATCTGGTTAGGATGCCCCCTGGACGCCTCCCTGGGGGGGGGTGTTCCGGACATGCCCCACTGGGAGAAGGCCATAGGGCAGACCCAGGACACGCTGGAGGGATTATATCTCCTGGCTGGCCCTGGAACGCCTCGGGGTCCTCCCAGAGGAGCTGGAGGAGGTGGCCAGGGAGAGGGAGGTCTGGGCTTCCCTGCTTAGGCTGCTGCCCCTGCGACCCGACCTCAGATAAGCGGTGGATAATGGATGGATGGATATTTTGTAAAACAATGGGGCTCTGCCCCCTGCTCGCTTCACTTACCCACCCCCAGGTTTGGTTAACCGGATATTAAATTTAAAGAGATTGTTATTTTCATTCCATTCATTTCCATTCATTTTTTATTTCTTGACATTTGCCAGTAATAAAGCTGTAGTGAATGAATTACTCCCCCTCCCTCCCACCACGGGGCACACTACACGCCAGCCACTTTGCATCTCTGCCTCTCGCGTTGTGAAGAGGGGGGATGAACGCATGCTAAGCAGATCTGGTCGTTCCTCCGAAACCCCCTCTTAAATGGTGATACAATGGGAAACAAATACATTTTTTTTACCTCCTCTATGCTCGATCATTTGACTTGCTGCTGCTGCTTGTGGTGTGCTGCGTGATCTGCATGTCGCGCTGCATGTCGATCATTTAAAAGCCTGTACAGCAGCTGTCCTTTTGTCTCACTTCCTTGTCTCGCAGGACGTTAAACTGTCTCTGAGAAAATCACGTCTCGACCCAAGATTTTTTTATTATAATAGAGAGATGGTACTAACGATATATATTTTTATGCACTGTACAAATACATGTAATTACATTCAATAATCACTGTTACAAAATACTGCATTAACAAAATTGTGTTAAATAACTAACTTTTTGAAGTGATTAAAAAATGTAAAAATGCTACAACTTTTAAAACAGTTAACTAAGACTGTAAACGCACCTGAATGTTGTGTCCTGCAGACTTTTGTCCATTTTTTTTAACACGTTTTTTCCCCGCTGCCTCCAATTTTCACACACCACAGAGTATTTATTCCCAGTATTCTAGTCTGTTTTTTGTTCCGAGTTTCATTTCCAAACGACGCATTTCCTGTTAGGCTTACAGGAGTATCTTCAGTGCTGACTGCAGTGATGTTGACTCGTAGTCAGTGAGTGTCCATTAATCTCTTAGTGTTAAACACTCTTTTGCTTTATACTCTTTGAATTTGTTAACACATTAATACAATGTTAATTGTCATATTTTCATTATGCCGAATTAACGTTGGAGGCATGGCAATGCAGTGGTTAGCTCCTTGACTGATCTACGGTAACATCTTCATTTCAAGCCCTGCACCCTGATATTGTCTGTGGGAGGTGTAGAAACTGGCTCAGACACAGACAGGCAGAAACGCTCATGTCATCCAACACACGTTTATTTACAGTATTTACACAGTCCTTATTGTGCTCACAAACCCCAAAGTCCTGGTCACAACACAGTGCCTTCTCTCTCTTCAGGCCGCCTCCTTGCTGTCCTCCCGACATCATCTTCCTTCCTCCTAACTCTTGTCAATGACTGGAGGGAGGCGGCCCCTTTTATACACACCCAGATGTGCTCCAAGTGCTCCCCGGCAGTCTTCCACCGGCACTCCCCAGTGTGGCGGAAGTGTCGGCTGTGTACCCAGAAGCACTCCGGGTGTCCCTTCTTCTCTTCCCCCCAGCACTTCCGGGTGTGGCGGAAGCGCTGGGGTCCAGGGTCCCCAAGGCATCAGGGCACCCCCTGGCGGTGGCCACGGGCCCCTACAAGGTAGAGCTTCCAAGCTCTGTACCCGTTGCCCCAAATACAACCAGGGCAGACGCCCCCTTGCGTTCTGGAGGAGGAATGAGCCCTCCTCCTGTCCTCCTGGGCATCCCGGCCTGGCATGAGCCCCATCCGGGTGCCACAGGGGCTTGTCTCCCACTCAGTTGAATTCCAAATTGGTCCCAATCTGAGTGTGAATATGGGTGTCCGTGTGCCCTGTAATAGATTGGCATTCCTGTCCAAAGCTGTTTTCTGCACCAAGGGCTGCCATGATAGGCCATGTGACCCTGTCATAGATTAAGTGGGTTTGCGATTCACTAAATTAATTAAAATTTTTATTTTTAATCACAAGGCTCACTTTCCAAAACTTTTTGGTTTGCACTGATTTTTTTCTACATTTTAATTTTTCTTCTTTTTTGCATATTCACATTTCACATCTTTTAATAATTGTGTGTCCCTATCCTCATTCATAATGCCAAACTCTCCTTCATACCTCCTCAGCCATATGACATAAAGTTTGTGCTGTTGATTCTTCCTTTCAACATTATTTTCTTAAGCATATAGCACCTTTTCACATTTTTTAACAATTTGCAAAAATGAAATATGGAAATGGTGACATAAACAATGTTCTTCCTCTTTGAACTTGCAAGGTGTTATTGCAACAAGTCATGCTGTTTACTGATATACTTCACCAGTGCAGAGAATCTGTGGTTCAGTTCACCTGCTTTACATGACTTTATGAGAGTGTTGCCCCACATATCTTTCTGTAAAGTCACACAGTATGGTGCAGACTTTCAAAAGAAAGCTTTAAATTAACGACGAAACAGCACGATAAGCAAGTCTGATATGATTATGGAGGAATACAAACCTGAGGATGGATACAAAACAAATTCAAAGGCCAGTTCTCTATGCAGAATTGAAAAACCTGTGTCACACAGACTACTGAACATCTAGATGTCCTTCTGAAATTGCCACTGGACAAGACCAATTGCGAATGTAATTCTGAATGAGCTACAGAAGTCAGGGAATGTGACTATAGAAGGTGTTCATGAAGGAAGATTCATCAAGGCATTCTCTAAATTTATGGAAGAGTAGCTACAGAAGAAATGATGTCCACGAGAAAATATTTTTTGTTGGCCAGAAAGGGTGTAACATGTCAGCTTGAGAATATTGTGTATATAGCATGAAGAGTTGTATTATTTTCTAATCGATTCAAAACTCCTTGTTAATTGCTCTCCATCACTGTTATGTAATTACCGACAAATCGTATTGCTTGATTACATCATGAAAAGTGAGACGTATCCAAAAAGCTGACAGTTTTTCACTTAGTCACTTAGTGATTAAAAATAGTACTGATCCAGAGGAATGAATCTATTAAATGTAATTGCATTTCATTTTCTAAATGTTTTATTTTTTGTGGTTACTGATTTTTTTTCTGTTTAGGAAGGGGCTAAATTTGGAGAAATTTTCAAAAGAAATGTTATCACTTTCATTGACAAATTTCTTAATACACAATAATTAATCGATTATACAGTATCAGTGTTTGTGTGGTTTCATTTCTCTTTGCTCCAGTCTTTTTGTTCTGTGACTATAATGTCTTACGAATATTTAAAAATGTGTTATTATTACATATATCACTCTGCTGTCTGTATTCATTATGCTTATGTCTTCCCTAACATCACCATGCATCTGCCATTCCATATTATATCTTCGTCAGTTTGTTAAACACTTATTGCAGCATATAAATAATGGCACCAACTAATGGCATCTTTGTCTTTCTATTGTTTTAATCAAGATTAGTTTCTTCTGTGCAGTTTCCTATTATGGTCCATATACCATTGTAATATTACTTGGATCCAAGGATTTCTATTTTTTTTTCAGTAGTTTTTCCAGTGCCGTTTTCCATTTTTAATCTATCATTGTGGAGTCCACATCTGGCTGAAGTATTGAACATGCGAGAGGATTGTTGTGAGATTCCAGTCAACCAGGAGATGCAAAGCATGAAACAGAGATGTGATCAAATGATCAAATGAGGCCAGTGACAAATGTTGTAAGATAAGATAGTACCAAAATAAAAAGACAGTCTTGATGAGAATTGTAATCAGGATCAAAAGAAATTCGAAACCAGTTGAGTTCATAAGCAAACTGTGCTAACAGAGACGCATTGAATGTAATACATCCACTGAGTAATAATGCAAGCTGGGATCGTCACAGTTGGAGAGTCATCCTTGTGACATTTGCAGCCATGTGATTTCTCCACACACTGACACAAAAAACAAATAGAACAAGATGTGAGCAAAAATACATTTTTTCCAGTTTGCATTAAAATTAACCTGCAAAAATGGAATCCTTAGGGGAATAAACAAAATACACAAAATGATTTATATCATAACGTTAATATGATACTTTCTGTCTTAAACATACTTCTTTGCATCTGTAAACACACACAAACTGTTTACATCTTTTCATCCTGTTATAGCACAGCTCTGGCCCAAACGTTTCTGCTTAATCAAAAATAAGGTCATGGTCTTCAATTTCCTGTTATAATTTAGCATATTCTGTCATTGAAAACTTCTTGGTATATTTCTTTTAAACAGTTCTTAATGGTTTCACATAAAAAAGCAAAAATTATAGTGTTTTTTCCTTATCCCATATACATATAGCTCTTTCCAAATCCCCTACTGATGATTTTTCTTCTGCTGTTCATAATCTGTTTTGCTCTTATTCCACTTAAAAGCTTCTTTCTTTTCATTTAATGATATATGATACTTCTCCATATTTACAACTACTTCTTCATTGCCCTTTTTCTTATATTCTTTTTTAGTTTCCATTGCCTTTAGTGTATATTTAATTTCCTATACTTTCCTTCAATCTTTTTTTTCCTTCCTTCACTTTCTGCTTTGATTACGATTTGCTATTCTGCTTTGATTATGAGTCTTAAAATAATTTTTGAAAAATACAGACTTATTACCTGATTTTTTCAGCCAGAAATAAAAAAAAAAAAATCTTAAAATGACTTGAAGAATAAGCTTGACCTGAGCTTATCCTGGTAGCATCAGGAGAAAAGTAGTGAACAAACTCTGAATTATTGCAGGTGGCTCTGAGGCTAGGGATCTGCCCTGGCAATCGGAAGGTTGCCGGTTCAAATTCTGTAAATGCCAATAGGGACTCTGCTCTGTTGGGCCCTTGAGCAAGGCCCTTAACCTGCAATTGCTGAGCACTTTGAATAGTGAGAAAAGCGCTATATAAATGCAAAGAATTAAAGTTAATTTATATAAACCAGGTCAACCATATCTGTAGTACTATGGTGTTGCACCGTGTTAGCCATTATAAATGTAGAGAAAAGCCAAGCAAAATGACACCTTTTATTGGCTAACTAAAAAGATTACAATATGCAAGCTTTCGAGGCAACTCGAAAACTTGCATATTGTAATCTTTTTAGTTAGCCAATAAAAGGTGTCATTTTGCTTGGCTTTTCCCCAGGTCAACCATAAAGTTAGTAATCTAACACTGTCATGTAGCAGCAGCAGCAGTTCTGACTTCTCTTAAGAGTCAGTATTAAAATATCGTTTTTTTCCTTTAAGAATAACTTGCTTTAATTACTCTGAAAAATATTTATTTTCATTAGTACATGCAAAGATAAGAGGGTAAGATTTTATTTTATTTTCATCGGTTGCTCTCTTTTTTGTTCACTGGTTTGAACCTAGTACCAGAAAAAATTGTATTAGTAACTGGAAGGCAAGGGGCTTGAAGGAACAGATAAAATTTCAATATTAACAACTAGTTATCACAGAGAGTAAGAAACAGTGCTACAAGACGTTAAATGAATTAAAAGTTTGAAAGAAAATTTTTTAGATTTTGAAATTATTGCAGTGTACAGAGGTAAATTAAATTCGTATGCTGTGTGCAAATGCCTAATTAAATAATGGAAGTCCTAGGCGTCACAATTTTTTCAGTGCTGGGCATGTTTTTGCATCATGCCACTTGTCCTTTGTTTGAGGCTTTTATTTAGTTACGATGTTTTATTTTGGTTGTATCCTGGCATTCACTGAGTTGTGTGTTTGCCTTGAGCATGTGAATTCAAGACACATACATCTTTGTTGTTAGCACATTAATTTGGACATCTTATAAATTTAAGTGAAAGGTTTAGTACTTTCACTGGTGTGATATTTAAAAATATAACAGTAACTCAATAATTAATTCACTGCTAAAATGCATATGCAAAAAGTAGAAAAAGAATGGAAGCAGAAGTAGTTTTACTTTAATTTAGCAGCAAAATTAACCAATGGGCTAACCAAAATTTGTTTGACAAGATTTCCTAAAATAAGCTAAATAATTTTAAACAAAAGATTCTTGATAAGTCAATAAATTTAATGAAAATGAAAACAAGATATAAAAGTTTGATATAAAAACTTTTCACTTGCTTAGATTTTATTTTTAATGCAGTGATACTCTCTTATTTTTATTTGTTTTTCAAATGTTAAGGACCTGTAGCCCTGGACTGAGTAAGGACTACAGAGATTGCTGTCCAGGAGCCCTAGAGCTGTTTGTACTGACTGGAGGTCTTCTAATTCTGTTGTGATAGAAGGTTCTTTTAGTATTGTTCACTTGTTTGCCAGCAAGGCACTACATCCTGTGTTCTGTACTTTATCCTGTCCCTGTTTATATTTTTTATGTGGGAATACAACAAAGCAGCAGCTGATAAATCCCTAGCAGGCTAATCAATGAATTTGTTGGGAGCTGTCTTATGTCTTGCTTGTATAATCTGCAAGCCCACAATCTACTGGTACCCCTCTCATCTTATTTGTTTACACTACTGGCCAATGAATACGTCTGTCTTTCGTCTGCTACATTTGGTCAATAGTCAGTAGTCTGTGCATCCTACAGCAAAATTAAGGCCACTTAATGAAAGAAAAAAAATGTAACCCTACTGATGACCCTGACCTTTGTGTAAGAGTCCCCTCTTTAAAACAGTTTTATGTGTGTGATATGTTGATTGCGACTCCTGCTTCTGTTATCAACCACGATTTGGGTAATTGATCTCTGCCACTTGAGTTACAAATCATTAAACTACTGTCTGTTTGATTTAGCTGTGGTCACCTGTGAGAGAGTATCAAAATGCAATGTTATTTTTTAAATTCTTTGAGGTTTATTTACAATTAATAATTTTTTTCCTTATTAAACATTTGTATTGTTTTTAATGTTCTAAAGATTTGGCTTAGAGCCAAATCTGCATTTCAGACAGACATCATATTAAATGATACAAAGCCAATTAAAGATGTTGTAGTTTAAGGTCTTAATATATGAGTATATTGAAAGTAATTTAGAATGACATTATACTGGTTGTAAAGAGGCACCATTGCTTTGGAATAAATTTACTGTACTGTACTCAGAAATCTAGTTAGTTTAACACAATGAAAGCAATAATTAACCTTAATATTTTTTTTGCAGCACTTGCACAGGAGCAGTGTGAGACTAACTGGATACCCTATGATAACAAATGCTACTTCTTTTCCAAGGACCCATTACCATGGGTCGATGCTCAGAATGACTGCACGTCGAAAGGTGGCAATTTATTAAGCATTGGCAGCATAGAGGAACGGGTAATTGGAATTTATATCATTTTGATTTTAGCCCTGCTTCATGGTGCTCTTTTAGTGACAATTTCTTGGACTGGAAAAATAATCTTAAAAATTTTTGCCTTGAAATTTTGACTTTGATTTTGGATGACAATTTAAACAAAACTATAATTTTCAATACAATATAACTTGATTATCCAAATACAAATCAAAAACAAACCTAATTTCAGTCCAGTAATTATTACTTTTATAAGGGTCATAGATCTAACATATGTTATTATCTATATAAATAAAAATGTAAATGTTCGTTTGTTCAAAACCTTAAATCTCCGAAAGTTCTTCACCGATTGCTTTGAAATTTTGACACAACGTTGCATTCGAATACGCACGTGTTTTTATATACTTATATTATATAGATGTCACACCTGTGACAGGTAAAAACATGCTTTTTTTGAAAAACAGCGCCATTTGTTGGACGTAAAAGCATCACACGCTATACTAAATATTTTACGATTCCATTTCAATGTTTCCGATTTACGATCCATTTACAATTTCCAAATTTCCAATTTTACGATTCCATTTCAATGTTTCCGATTACATTGTTAAGCGCACATAAACGTGGAATACTGTAACTCCGTTAAATTGATCAAATACATTTGAAAGTACGTGAATAAAGGCAGTGACATGGCAGTTTTTGGCGTGCAACCAGAAAGAAGTGATAGGAATGCGGTCATACATATCAATGAAATTGCACAGTATTAGGCTGGAAGATACATAAGCTGCAATGAAGCTGTATGGCGAATTCTTTCATTTCCCATACATGAACGAAGTCCAGATGTTGTTCACTTAGCAGTACATCTAGAAAATGGACAACGCGTTTATTTCACAGCTGCAAATGTGCAACAAATAGCCCTGAATCCACTGGCTACAACGTTAACTGCTTTCTTCACGTTATGTCAAAATGACGCGTTTGCGAAAACACTGTTGTATTCGGAAGTGCCTACGTATTACACATGGAATGCAAGTAGAAAATCATTTGAACGACGCAAACGAGGAGAGCGAGTCGACGGACAACCTGCCATATTCAAAGAAACTACGATGGGCAGACTGTACACTGTGCATCCCAATCAAGATGAATTTTTCTTTCTTCGCATGCTGTTGGTAAATGTGCCCGGTCCAACGTCTTTCCAGCAATTGAGAATTGTCAACGGCATTACACATGCCACTTTCCGCAGTGCATGTCAAGCTCTGAATTTATTGGAGAACTACCGACACTGGGATGTATACATTAATGATGCATGCAACATGTCACATCCAAATCAAATCTGTGCATTGTTTGCAATCATATTGACCGCCTGCTCTCCTTCATCTCCAACACAGTTATGGGAGAAATATAAATCGCACATGGCTGAAGATATTTTCTGTCGAATACGCAAGTAAAATTCAAATATAAACATGGATTTCACAGCAGAAATCTACAACTAAGCGTTGATAATGATTGAAGATTTGTGCTTAGAAATCGCGAACAAAGTTCACAATCAATTGGGAATGCCATCACCGAATCGATCTGCTGCTGCTTCGTTCGATGTAGAATTGTGTCGTGAACAAAATTACAACACGGGTGATCTTTTGTCGTATGTGCAATCAAATATTCCTAAGCTAACGCTTCAGCAAAAAGGCATTTACGATCAAATAATGCAAACTGTCAATAACAGGGTTGGAGAAATCTGGAAATTGGGAACGGAAAGGTGCCGGTTGATCGGACATCAGGACGAATTTCATTGCCTCATAACTTCTGCAATTTAGTGACGTCAAAAGAAGAATTGGTTGAAAAAGTATTTCCCAATATTCAAACCAATTATAAGAATCACGATTGGCTGAGTGAACGAGTTATTCTTGCGGCCAAAAACAAAGAAGTCTACGAACTTAACAATATTATTCAGTCTAACATTCTGCACAGACAATGGAACAACAAAAAATATTGTATACCCGCAAGCATTATGAAATTAAACATATTAGAAACGTGCGCTTTCTCTTTCCTTTCTTTTCCATTTAACCAGACTGAGCCACAGCAACGCGTGGCCGGGTACAGCTAGTACATATATATATATACAGTATATATATATATATATATATATATATATATATATATATATATATATATACTAGGGGGATCTGCTCCCTGCTCGCCAACCCTCATAGTCACCTCGCGAAACTCTTGCTTGCCAATGGAGAAGCGTATGTAAAATTTAAACAGATTGTTATTTTCATGGTAATTGTTACATATGCATAATAGAACTAACTATAAATTTCATGTAAAGTGCAATACTTTTGGACGTATGGATCATTTAACTCTTTCGATTCTATGTTGCATCGCTTCTCCTTGATCATACATATAAACCTGACCGAATTGTGGTTTCTTCAAAATTAAACTTGTAGTAGCTTTAATTGTTGCAGGGCCACAGATTCTCATAGCGTATGGTCCTGAATCATGTAAATCTACGTTTTGAGCATTGAATGATGCATACACGAACAGAATATTGTAGATTCGTATATTTTGCCTATAGTGTGTGTGGATTTCACTTTCACCAAATAACACATCTTTTAATTCTCGCGGATATGCCTCTTCATTGGGAAGAAACTCTTCTTTTCCCTGATGGCAACACAAATTAGACGATCTACAAGTCTCTGACTTATACTTTAAAGCCGAACAAGATCTACATACTTCTGTCATATCACCTATGTCCATATATTCGATATCCTTTTGCTGTTCCATTATTTCACAGAGTATTAATTTTCATTTGTTAGCGCTAATGCAATCTTTACTATCAGTTTTTTGAGACTTTCGAATTTTAGTACTTTCATAATCTGTAACCTGCTCTGCATGTGTATCACGCCAATGCCTTTGGACCTCTTTACGACGTTCTACTTTTTCTGACCCTGCTTGGACCTGCTAGGTTTTCAATTCCACTTGGTCTGGGCTGGAAAATTATCCCTCACGGGACTTGAAATTATCTCAGAGAAAGTCTTGTCCCAAGATTTTCTTTTATAATACTAGGGGGCTTTGCCCCCTGCTCACTTTGCTCACCAATCCCCCGTCCTGCACTACACTCCAGCCACTTCATGTCTCTCTCGCTTGCGTATGTGGATTTCACTTTCACCAGACAACAAATCTTTTAATTCTTGTGGATAGGCCTCTTCATTGGGAAGAAACACTACTTTTCCCTGATGGCAAAATGAATTAGACGATCTACAAGTCTCTGATTTAAAGTTTAAATCGAACAATATATTCAATCTCTTTTTGCTGTTCTGTTATTTCACTGAGTAATAATTTCTGTTTGTTTACGCTAATGCGATCCTTACTGTGATTTTTTTGAGACTTTCGAATTTTAGTGCTTTCGTAATCTCTAACCTGCTCTGCATGTGTATCGTTCCAAAGTTTTTGAACCTCTTTACAACGTTCTACTTTGTCATCTACTCTTTGTCTTTTATTTAATCTCTTGGCACAAAAGCTCATCCTGCGGGACTTGAAAGTATCTATCTGAAAAAGTCACGTCTCTTCCCAGGATTTTTTAATATCTATCTATCTATTATATAAAAAAATCTTGGGTCGAGATGTGATCATCTCGGAGAGACACTTTGAAGTCCCGCAAAACTACTTGCACGTCATGCCCTATTTACAAACAATTTCTCGGAGACACTCCAACGAGACAAGGAAGTGAGACAAAAGGACAGCTGCTGTACAGGCTTTTAAATGATCAACGGGCAGCGCGACATGCAGAAAATGCAGCTCGGTAGCAGCAGCTGATCCGTCCGCATCTCTTTAGCATGCGTTCAGCCCCCACCCCCTTCACAACACGAGCAGCAGAGATGCGAAGTGGCGAGCGTGAAGCACGCCCCCGGATTGGGGGGTGGGCGAGCGAATATATATCTGTCTGAATTATTACTAGTGAAAAATACCTAAAAATACCTAGGATTTGTTAGGATGAGGTGGCTTTCAGTGGAGTAACAAAAAAAAATGAATAAAAGTTAGGTCAGATTTACGTCCAAGAAGATTTGATGGTGAAAAATGATGTTAAGGGAGGAATTTGCAGCTTTTCTTTCCACCTACAATTCATGTTCATGTGTAAGGTGAGAAAAAAAAACTGTTTTTAACTTAAAAGATATTGAATGAAATGAAATGATCATCATTGACGTCTGTTTTCCGTGCTCGGGCACGTTTAGTGATCACACTGTTCCTGAATGGTACTGAACCATGCTCGGGCTCACCTCTTCCAAGCAGATCAGGACATGGTATGGTTGGCACAGCACAGAGTGATCACACTTGTCAAACGAACCAGACTTTGTGGGGTTACATGCGGACAAACGTTCTCACACACAGAACGAATTGCCAGTGTGAGTTTACTCTAACGGAAAGTGATGATATTTTACATTGTGTCACAAATCAAAGTATAATCTTGTAGCAATTATCTGCTTAACTACTCTGTACTTCAGCATTCTTATTGGATGTGGCTACTAGTATTTATATAACCAAAGTAATGATATTGGCAAAAATAAACGACCAAGTATGAAATAACAATAAGTAATGTAGTTTTCTAAGACAGATTGGCACCTAGTCCAGGGCTGGTTCAGCCTTGCTGAGATGCTGTAGGCTCAGGCACTCTCACAGCTTGAACTGGCTTGAGAATTTGTTGTTAATGTTAGCTGTAGCTGTCCATACCCATCCTAGAGTCCAGATCCGCATGCAGAGGAGGTACATCTGGAGATACTGCTGAGGCAATGGCCATTAAACACAATCCTGATGTCAGTTGTTTCAGTACCTCCTGGTTTGACCACTATAGCAGACTAAAATGTTCACGTAGAAAGGTGTAATGTTCTGCTATGCTTGTTTTTTTCCTTGAGAAGATCACAAGTTCCATGCAGAATCTAGGGCTCATAAATAGAAACAAAAACCTGCCGCATAACTTAAAACTCAGTGTCACACACAAGAAAACATTGGGTACAAAAATCTGTATGCAGAAAACTCTGCAGGGGCTTCATGTATAATGGCGTGCGTAGAACTCACACTATAACATCGCGTAAGCACAAAAGTGGGAATGTGCGTACGCACAGAAAAATCCAGATGCAGGAATCTGTACGTAAGCAAACTTCCACGTGAAAGTAACGCACGTGCACGCGCCTGCTGTCCCGCCCCAACTCCTCCCAGAATTATGCCTCTTTGAATATGCAAATCAATATAAATAGCCCTTAAGATCATCCTTCTGTGAAAAGACAATGGGACAAGCACAGAGGAAAACAGAGGAATTTCAGCGAATACCAAGTGGAGGCAAGGAAAAACGTACTATTTGCTGGTTTAAACAGTGGTATAAACAAGAAAAGGAAGTTGATTGAGTGACAGAGAGTGTTGGAAAAACTCGAAAGCTGAAGTTCACAAAGTCGCACAGTGCCCAAAATAAAAAAGAAGCTGTCACATATCAAAGTCGCCGTGAAAAGCCAAGTCGTAGCCCACCATGTGAGTTTCATATGAAAGCTTATTAGGGTACAGAGAAAAAAAAAATGGGCACAAAGTGGGAAAAAAGCACGAGATGTCAACTTTAATCTCGAAATTTCCACTTTGATCATGTAGTTTATTTTGTCATTAAAGTAGAACATCACAAACTTCATCTTAAAATCATTTACTAGTTTCTCAAATCCCATCGTAACTAAAGTAGCACATTAAATGTTTTGTTTTGTATTTGATCTTCTATGTGCTCTGTGTGTGTGAATCACTACGTGCTTACCGGCTTTCTCTTCCTCCGACAGGACACAGAATCCATTACGTTCATA